>NC_092266.1:1228587-1248809 GCF_036320965.1 Panulirus ornatus
TTAGTAAACCAAGACTTGGTGATCTATTATGGCAATGTGTGATGGAGGTTAGTAAACCAAGACTTGGTGATCTATTATGGAAATGTGTGATGGAGGGTTAGTGTGGGGGATCAGCTGGCCTCAGGCTCAGGCCTGGTCATCCTGGCTTCAATATGGTCAGTTAGCAGGAAGCGTCGTCAGTCACAGTAATATTACCTAAGAGATAGATATATGATAATGTGGGTTTGCATGTGTTTCCCATGGTCCTTTGTGACCAAGTTGGTGTTCCTATGTGAAGTGAACTGTGGGGTGGTATTTTGTGTGTGAAATACTGGCAAAAATACTTAAGTACGTATATGTTCACTTATAATCATGATAATCTTACACTTTACATCCCAAAGAAGTTAGAGGAAATATATTTGTAATTTAAATCTCTAAGAATATTCATTTAGGAGCTAATTCTTATATACCAGAGTGCCTCTGATATTAGATGTATCGGCTGCCAGTAAATTTCTTAACTTTTGTATGGCGTAAACTAAGAATACCCAATACTGCCATAAAGTGTCCGTCATTTTGAATTAGTAACTTGTAATTACTTGAGATTTAATTAAATTATTCGTGATACATTGCGTTGTTTTGTTATAGATATAACTAGAGTTTTTCCAGTTTGGTTCTCACAAAAATTGATTATATTATATTTTATATATATATATATATATATACATACGAATAAAGTGTATATGAACGCGCACCTTCATAGAACATACAAAGCTCCAACAGCCAGGATCGAACCTGGGACCCCTTGTGCAAGAGGCAGGCATGCTAACCGCTAGGCTAAGGGACTGTATAATAGTTGTTCTGTTCGGAAACAATCGATAGACCCCGTTGCTCACCATTGTGAGACGAAGGGTATTCGAGTACTTAGTATTTCGAATAGTTGGTTCCTATTATACAGTCCCTTAGCCTAGCGGTTAGCATGCCTGCCTCTTGCACAAGGGGTCCCAGGTTCGATCCTGGCTGTTGGAGCTTTGTATGATATATATATATATATATATATATATATATACTTAACCACTGTCTCTTCGCATTAGCGAGGTAGTACAAGCAAACAGACGAGGAATGGCCCAACCCACCCACACATATATACAAATACATTTCAACATATACATGTATGTACATACAGACATATACATATATACACATGTACATATCCATGTAAAACATGTTAAGCACACATCCCGAGCGAAACTCAGATACTTGTCTGAAGCAGTGTTCACGGAGGTGATGTGTGTGTCTCCAACTCTCATGGCAAGGTTCACTGCTGGAGGAGGAACTGTACCAGGCAGGAAGTTAATGATTTGTTGCTGTTCAAAAAATTAGAACGTCGTATTTATGGTAAAAAAAAATTCATGCGGATACCCAAATGTTAATGGAGTGATAGTTTTCATGCATGGTGTTTTTGACAAGAAAATAGTGAAGTTGGAGAAAAATGTAGCTTAGACATTGAAGCTTACTGACACAGTGGTGAAATTGATGAGAACTGCTATTGACGTATGTGTGAATAAATTGTACATTTCCTTTTCCATAGCCAGAGGTTGAACCAGTATGTGACATTCATTTTTTTTTTTTTTTTTTTTTTTTTTTTTTTTCAAGCTAAAAGTTTGTTTCTAAATTGTTCTTACATTTTTCATATGTATATATATGTATGTGTGTGTGTGTGTGTGTATGTGCATATGTGTGTGTGTGTGTGTGTGTGTGTATATGTATATATATATATGTATATTATCCCTGGGGATAGGGGTGAAAGAATACTTCCCACGTATTCCTCGCGTGTCGTAGAAAGCGACTAGAGGGGACAGGAGCGGGGGGCCGGAAATCCTCCCCTCCTTGTATTAACTTTCTAAAATGGGAAACAGAAGAAGGAGTCACGCGGGGAGTGATCATCCTCCTCGAAGGCTCAGAGTGGGGTGCCTAAATGTGTGTGGATGTAACCAAGATGTGAAAAAAGGAGAGATAGGTAGTATGTTTGAGGAAAGGAACCTGGATGTTTTGGCTCTGAGTGAAACGAAGCTCAAGGGTAAAGGGGAAGAGTGGTTTGGAAATGTCTGGGGAGTGAAGTCAGGGGTTAGTGAGAGGACAAGAGCAAGGGAAGGAGTAGCAATACTCCTGAAACAGGAGTTGTGGGAGTATGTGATAGAATGTAAGAAAGTAAATTCTCGATTAATATGGGTAAAATTGAAAGTTGATGGAGAGAGGTGGGTGATTATTGGTGCATATGCACCTGGGCATGAGAAGAAAGATCATGAGAGGCAAGTGTTTTGGGAGCAGCTAAATGAGTGTGTTAGCGGTTTTGATGCACGAGACCGGGTTATAGTGATGGGTGATTTGAATGCAAAGGTGAGTAATGTGGCAGTTGAGGGAATAATTGGTATGCATGGGGTGTTCAGTGTTGTAAATGGAAATGGTGAAGAGCTTGTAGATTTATGTGCTGAAAAAGGACTGATGATTGGGAATACCTGGTTTAAAAAGCGAGATATACATAAGTATACTTATGTAAGTAGGAGAGATGGCCAGAGAGCGTTATTGGATTACGTGTTAATTGACAGGCGTGCGAAAGAGAGACTTTTGGATGTTAATGTGCTGAGAGGTGCAACTGGAGGGATGTCTGATCATTATCTTGTGGAGGCTAAGGTGAAGATTAGTATGGGTTTTCAGAAAAGAGGAGTGAATGTTGGGGTGAAGAAGGTGGTGAGAGTAAGTGAGCTTGGGAAGGAGACCTGTGTGGGGAAGTACCAGGAGAGACTGTGTACAGAATGGAAAAAGGTGAGAACAATGGAAGTAAGGGGAGTCGGGGAGGAATGGGATGTATTTAGGGAATCAGTGATGGATTGCGCAAAAGATGCTTGTGGCATGAGAAGAGTGGGAGGTGGGCTGTTTAGAAAGGGTAGTGTGTGGTGGGATGAAGAAGTAAGAGTATTGGTGAAAGAGAAGAGAGAGGCATTTGGACGATTTTTGCAGGGAAAAAATGCAATTGAGTGGGAGAAGTATAAAAGAAAGAGACAGGAGGTCAAGAGAAAGGTGCAAGAGGTGAAAAAAAGGGCAAATGAGAGTTGGGGTGAGAGACTATCAGTAAATTTTAGGGAGAATAAAAAGATGTTCTGGAAGGAGGTAAATAGGGTGCGTAAGACAAGGGAGCAAATGGGAACTTCAGTGAAGGGCGTAAATGGGGAGGTGATAACAAGTAGCGGTGATGTGAGAAGGAGATGGAATGAGTATTTTGAAGGTTTGTTGAATGTGTCTGATGACAGAGTGGCAGATATAGGGTGTTTTGGTCGAGGTGGTGTGCAAAGTGAGAGGGTTAGGGAAAATGATTTGGTAAACAGAGAAGAGGTAGTAAAAGCTTTGCGGAAGATGAAAGCCGGCAAGGCAGCAGGTTTGGATGGTATTGCAGTGGAATTTATTAAGAAAGGGGGTGACTGTATTGTTGACTGGTTGGTAAGGTTATTTAATGTATGTATGACTCATGGTGAGGTGCCTGAGGATTGGCGGAATGCGTGCATAGTGCCATTGTACAAAGGCAAAGGGGATAAGAGTGAGTGCTCAAATTACAGAGGTATAAGTTTGTTGAGTATTCCTGGTAAATTATATGGGAGGGTATTGATTGAGAGGGTGAAGGCATGTACAGAGCATCAGATTGGGGAAGAGCAGTGCGGTTTCAGAAGTGGTAGAGGATGTGTGGATCAGGTATTTGCTTTGAAGAATGTATGTGAGAAATACTTAGAAAAGCAAATGGATTTGTATGTAGCATTTATGGATCTGGAGAAGGCATATGATAGAGTTGATAGAGATGCTCTGTGGAAGGTATTAAGAATATATGGTGTGGGAGGCAAGTTGTTAGAAGCAGTGAAAAGTTTTTATCGAGGATGTAAGGCATGTGTACGTGTAGGAAGAGAGGAAAGTGATTGGTTCTCAGTGAATGTAGGTTTGCGGCAGGGGTGTGTGATGTCTCCATGGTTGTTTAATTTGTTTATGGATGGGGTTGTAAAGGAGGTAAATGCAAGAGTCCTGGAAAGAGGGGCAAGTATGAAGTCTGTTGGGGATGAGAGAGCTTGGGAAGTGAGTCAATTGTTGTTCGCTGATGATACAGCGCTGGTGGCTGATTCATGTGAGAAACTGCAGAAGCTGGTGACTGAGTTTGGTAAAGTGTGTGGAAGAAGAAAGTTGAGAGTAAATGTGAATAAGAGCAAGGTTATTAGGTACAGTAGGGGTGAGGGTCAAGTCAATTGGGAGGTGAGTTTGAATGGAGAAAAACTGGAGGAAGTGAAGTGTTTTAGATATCTGGGAGTGGATCTGTCAGCGGATGGAACCATGGAAGCGGAAGTGGATCATAGGGTGGGGGAGGGGGCGAAAATTTTGGGAGCCTTGAAAAATGTGTGGAAGTCGAGAACATTATCTCGGAAAGCAAAAATGGGTATGTTTGAGGGAATAGTGGTTCCAACAATGCTGTATGGTTGCGAGGCGTGGGCTATGGATAGAGATGTGCGCAGGAGGATGGATGTGCTGGAAATGAGATGTTTGAGGACAATGTGTGGTGTGAGGTGGTTTGATCGAGTAAGTAACGTAAGGGTAAGAGAGATGTGTGGAAATAAAAAGAGCGTGGTTGAGAGAGCAGAAGAGGGTGTTTTGAAATGGTTTGGGCACATGGAGAGAATGAGTGAGGAGAGATTGACCAAGAGGATATATGTGTCGGAGGTGGAGGGAACGAGGAGAAGAGGGAGACCAAATTGGAGGTGGAAAGATGGAGTGAAAAAGATTTTGTGTGATCGGGGCCTGAACATGCAGGAGGGTGAAAGGAGGGCAAGGAATAGAGTGAATTGGAGTCATGTGGTATACAGGGGTTGACGTGCTGTCAGTGGATTGAAGCAAGGCATGTGAAGCGTCTGGGGTAAACCATGGAAAGCTGTGTAGGTATGTATATTTGCGTGTGTGGACGTGTGTATGTACATGTGTATGGGGGGGGGGTTGGGCCATTTCTTTCGTCTGTTTCCTTGCGCTACCTCGCAAACGCGGGAGACAGCGACAAAGTATAAAAAAAAAAAAAAAAAAAAAATATATATATATATATTCTTATCCCTGGGATTAGGGGAGAAAGAATACTTCCCACGCATTTCTCACGTGTCGCAGAAGGCGACTAAAGGGGACGGGAGCGGGGGGCTGGAAACCCTTCCCTCCTTGTATTCTAACTTTCTAAAAGGGGAAACAGAAGAAGGAGTCACGCGGGGAGTGCTCAGCCTCCTCGAAGGCACAGATTGGGGTGTCTAAATGTGTGTGGATGTAACCAAGATGAGAAAATAGGGGAGATACAAGAACGAGATAGATGACGTAGAACAGTCAAGTGATATACAAAAAAGAGATGTTGCTAAGACGCCATTGTCTGCTTGCTTGTTTTTTATTTCCTTGCCTGTTTGCTTGCCTGCGTTTTTGTCACTTTTTTTAATGTTTACCTGCCTTTTTGCTTGATTGCCTGCCTCCCTGTTTTTTCATTGCCTGCTTGCCTGCGTTTGCCTACCTAATTGCTTGCCTTCCTGCCTTTTTTCTGCGTGCCTGCCTGCCTGCCCATTTGTCTACCTTCCTTTTGCCTGCTTGCCTGCTGTGTCACTTGTCTGCCAGCTTTTTAAGTTGCCTGCCTGCCTTTCGCGGTAATACAAATGTCTGTGGGCTTTCCAGTGTACGTTTCACTAACATGGAAAGTGTTGGGGTTTGGGAGCCTGCAGTTTTACGTGACAAAAGGAGATATTTACCTAAATTTGATAAGCAGGAAGACTACAGACGTACCAACCCATACTTTAGTAGTACAATAGAATGTGTGTATCACTAGAGGCTCTCAAACCCACTTTAAACACAAGAAAAGTTTGTGTACTTGGCAAGCAACCCACAATAGCTGCAAAATCCTCATAATTTCACGGGTCCTCAATTCTGAGAAGTAGTTCTTGTCTTCTCATTCACTCTTGATACAATGCTTATTTTCCCCATAGGTCTGCTCCTGCGGGCATTAGAAAAGGGAGCCGTGTAGTCAGGTTGGCTCCCACACTTAGGGTGGCCAATGTCTTTGATCTGAAGCATGAACGGGCGTGACCATTACCACCATATATTGGACGGGGTCACTACGTTCAACGCACCAAGCGAATCTCTCACATTTATGATCATTTTCACTTGTCTTTTATCCTCATGTTCTGTCATTAGAATTTGTTGTGATTGTTATAATAAGTACTGTGGACACGATATCTGCAAGAGATTTGATAATAAGATGAAAATAGTCTCGGAGGCGTAAGAGAAAGATATATTTAGGATACCTTTCTTGGTTCTACTTTCTGTTTTCTTATGATATAAGGTTAAACAGAATGTTTACATAAGTAACAAGGAACGAATGAGGTTCTTGAAGAAAGGGAAGAGCCAGTTAAAAAGACTTCTGCACGCACCTGGTTGCGAAGTTCATAAATGTTTTGACTTGTTTTTGTGGTGGTGGTTGGGGGTGTTGGTGATGGTGGTGGTGTTGGTGATGGTGGTGGTGGTGGTGATGGTGGTGGTGATGGTGGTGATGGTGGTGGTGTTGGTGGTGATGGTGGTGGTGGTGTTGGTGATGGTGGTGGTGGTGGTGTTGGTGATGGTGGTGGTGATGGTGGTGATGGTTGTGGTGTTGGTGATGGTGGTGATGGTGGTGATGGTGGTGGTGGTGGTGGTGATGGTGGTGGTGGTGTTGGTGATGGTGGTGGTGGTGGTGTTGGTGATGGTGGTGGTGATGGTGGTGATGGTGGTGGTGTTGGTGGTGATGGTGGTGGTGGTTGGGGGTGTTGGTGATGGTGGTGGTGTTGGTGATGGTGGTGTTGGTGATGGTGGTGGTGATGGTGGTGGTGTTGGTGATGGTGGTGGTGTTGGTGGTGATGGTGGTGGTGTTGGTGGTTGTGGTGGTGTTGGTGATGGTGGTGGTGGTGTTGTTGGTGATGGTGGTGGTGGTGGTGTTGGTGATGGTGGTGGTGTTGGTGATGGTGGTGATGGTGGTGGTGTTGGTGATGGTGGTGGTGGTGGTGTTGGTGATGGTGGTGGTGTTGGTGATGGTGGTGATGGTGGTGGTGTTGGTGGTGTTGGTGATGGTGGTGATGGTGGTGATGGTGGTGGTGTTGGTGATGGTGGTGGTCGTTGGGGGTGTTGGTGATGGTGGTGGTGTTGGTGATGGTGGTGATGGTGATGTTGGTGATGGTGGTGATGGTGGTGATGGTGGTGGTGTTGGTGGTGATGGTGGTGGTGTTGGTGATGGTGGTGGTGTTGGTGATGGTGGTGATGGTGGTGGTGTTGGTGATGGTGGTGGTGTTGGTGATGGTGGTGATGGTGATGTTGGTGATGGTGGTGATGGTGGTGGTGTTGGTGATGGTGGTGGTGGTTGGGGGTGTTGGTGATGGTGGTGGTGTTGGTGATGGTGGTGGTGGTGATGTTGGTGATGGTGGTGGTGGTGTTGGTGATGGTGGTGATGGTGGTGGTGTTGGTGGTGTTGGTGATGGTGGTGATGGTGATGGTGGTGGTGGTGGCGGTGGTGGTGGTGGTGGTGATGGTGGTGGTGTTGGTGATGGTGGTGGTGTTGGTGGTTGTGGTGGTGGTGTTGCCCAGGTGCATATGCACCAATAATCACCCATCTCTCTCCATCCTCTTTCAGTTTTACCCATATCAATCTAGAGTTTACTTACTTACACTCTATCACATACTCCCACCACTCCTGTTTCAGGAGTAGTGCTACTCCTTCCCTTTCTCTTGTCCTCTTACTACCCCCTGACTTTACTCCCAAGACATTCCCAAACCACTCTTCCCCTTTACCCTTGAGCTTCGTTTCACTCAGAGACAAAACATCCAGGTTCCTTTCCTCAAACATACTACCTATCTCTCCTTTTTTCTCAACTTGGTTACATCCACACACATTTAGACACCTCAGTCTGAGCCTTCGAGGAGCATGAGCACTTCCCGCGTGACTCCTTCTTCTGTTTCCCATTTTAAAAAGTTAAGATACATGGAGGGGAGGGTTTCCAGCATCTCGTTCCAGTCTCCTTTAGTCGCCTTCTGCGACACGTGAAGAGTGCTTATATCCCCTATCCCCGGGGATATACATGTATATATATATATATATATATATATATATATATATATATATATATATATATATATATATATATATATATATATATATATATATATATATATATATATATATTTTCTCAAACTGGGTCGAGCCAGACGTGAGCGTCGGTCGCCTCGCCTCGTTCTCAGGAGACGTACATTTCATTAAGAAAACGGCAGGTCGAGATCGCAGTGGCAATCATCATCTTCCATTTATAAAGGAAAATTTCATATTTGCTGCCTATATTGTCTTTGATATCAATACAGACTATATATTATCTTTCATATCAGTACATACGATACATTGGATTTGTACTGATATAGTTTTACTTAAAATTTTTTTGTTTTCCTTTCTTTATCTCAGTGGCCGATGTTCGAGTAACCATTACGTCTGAAATGTTGTTGGTCAAGAGGGCCTAGTATTGTGCGTGTTATCTAATTAATTGAATTTATGCAACTGGATTTTTCTCATCTATAGACTTTCTTCTTGAACTGCATTGTTACATGATGAAAACAATGTCTGGTTTATTATTGTCATGAAGGAACTGAAACATCTGCAAAATATATAAAGATATTCATTCGATAATTTTAGTTAGAAACTGACAGATGTAATATAGCAAAAAATATGAACAAAACGGTGAGTTGGTGACATGTTTCATATGTTTGTAATACGACTCTGAAGTTAGTTCGTAAATCCTTACGGGGAATAAATGGTGGACAAATGGTGAAGGAAGGTGCAAAAACTGGACTATTTCAGTCCAAACTAGAATTCATTTGTTCACTACGACATTGATCTCAGGACATTTCAATGGCTGAGATTTACATGATACAGAAAATCTTCAAACAAAGACGATAGACAGATAGATAGATGGTTGAATAAATAGGTAAACTTGATAGATGTAGGTGGAATCAGAGTCGCCTATGATTTCGTTCACAGCGAATGAGATGATAAATGGGCGAGGCTATAACCATCGTCTGTGATTATTGTAAATGACTAAAAATGATTAATTTTTATTGCTTTTGTGTGACTGCTGTTAGCCTTTGAGGGTTAATGTTCCCTCAAAGTTGCCCGGACCCTACCACTAGGAGGTCAGCAGTTCGACTTAGGGTCCATTTGTGCCATGTTTATGGCACCCAACAGAATGGATGTATTTTTCTTATTTTGTTTTCATCCCTATGGATGGGGCTCATAAATGTTAGGAAGTTTTCCTAACGATTTGATCCTTTATGGTAACCACTTCATTCGTACAATAGTTTGTCAATAATTTGCAACTGAATGAGAACTTTTGCCATAGGAAGTGTCTTCTGAGGACCGGGTATAACAGGGTCGACTGCTGGAGGAGGAGCGGCTTCTCCAATCTCAGCGATGAGAACTTAAGGTTCAAGGAATTTCAGGGATGAATGTTGGTGGTGTGGACTTTAATCTTCAACACGGCCGCTTCAGCTTTAGGGTCGGCTGCTGCTGCAGGTGCTGTTGATCCTCCAGTCGCAGCGACGGACACATCAGGGTCTTCATCGACGACCAGTACGAGTAGGTCGGGATCCACCAGGCCTGATTCATCCCCATACAAGTAGGGGATCAAGGTCACCAATTCAGTGGTAGGCATCACTTTGCCCCGTTCTTTGGTGGGAGCCAAAGAAACATTGATGCGGATGGCGGCTGCTCCTGTGTCAACTACACCAGTTTCCTCGCTGGGTCCACCTTCGCACAGGTCATCATCATCTTGATGCCGAGTCTGGATCTTCACCACTACTCTCTCGTGCACGGGTTCGATATCCAGACGTGATCTCTTCCTGGAAGGCCTTTGGCATTGTGGAAGGCACCGCTTTCCTCCCTGGGCCAGGCCCTCACTGCCGGACAACCAGGCAATTCTGGTGTAGGCGTACTCCTGGTGGCGGCCGTTGCGTCCTCCAAGTCTGCGATCTGCCTTGATGCCCCACCGTCCCAGTGTTCTCCCGACGTTCAGGACGGCAGCTTTCTCGTACCCGAAGCCTTCGCAGAATTCACAGTATCGCAAATATAGCTCAGTTCGGCTTATACAATCTTTAACAGCCCCGGTTTGCTGGATGTGAGCCTCGAAAAATTCAAGGAAGGACTCCTTGCCAGGGTACCGATGGGCAGCGCGGACGTGAGTCATTTCTGCGATCTGGTGAGATGAGTGATTTACTTGACGAAGTAAACTTTCATAGACCAGCACTTGCAAAAATATAGTGAAGCCACACAAAAATATAGTCGACTCTTGTTTCCTCATTGATCTGATATCCTAGATGATACATTAACATAGTGAAGTTGAAGCACTAGTGTAATGAAGATGAAACATCAATATAGTGAAGATGGCGGGTTGCGGTAGAGGGTGTACACTGCGCAGAATTGCCTCTTGTGGAGAGTGTAATGTAGCTTGTAGTGGAAATATAATGGTGTGTGTGTGTGTGTGTGTGTGTGTGTGTGTGTGTAGTTATACAAAGCCTATATAAGAAAGACAGGAAAGCAAGAGTAATCTCGCGTGAGCAATGGCTGCTTAATTATGCGAGTTGTCAACAGCTGGTGGCACTAATTACCCTTGTGCTGTCTAGCTGTCTGTTTGTTGACGAAAACTTTACAGCGAGTTTTCAGTTTGAAAAAAGAAAAAAGAAAATAAACCAAAACTTGTTTTTCATGTTTTTCCCAAGGATAAAGTATTGTACGCACGACTTCAGACAAATATGAACAATAACATATATAGGTAACATTAAACACAATGTTAGGGACCAAATCAACTGGACGGTTTCATCAACAATCATGCCATATCAACCAGGACATATTTCATTCTTTAACATTAAAGCAACATATTTACATACATATCCTGTAATTGGTCCTCGTAAGCCTAATGATCCTGATGAAGTGATTATGCAGATAAGAGATGATGGGAAATACTCTAACAATAATGAGCTTGAAAACAAGATTAATTAGCATAAGTGACTCCTTAATAAGTCAGCTCAAGAATATTTTTTTCTTTAATTACAAAACTGTAGGTATTGGGGAAATATGGTATGTACTTCTTGATATCTAAAAACAATTCGCCTTTGTCTTTGTTGAGTTTGTAGAAAAATGTTGTTGTTTGTTATCAATTTGTCTTAGATTTATCCCATCCTTGTTTTGCTACAACATTATTTGATGTCTAACTTTATATTTGCATAGATTATTATATTTTTGAATGTTAGTGCTTTTTCTACTGGCGTCATTAACGACATGATTTCATATAAGTATACACTTTATTCATATTTTGCATTTTTTTTTTTTTTGCCTTTTATTTAATAATGTAAGAAGTAAAATTTATGATTTTGATTTCCTCTTATATGTTAATCTGTTGTTGGATGGACAGCCTAGTCTATATGTTATTTTTATGTATGAGAACTTCAGTATTTTCTAGTTCTCTTTCTCTTTTTTTTTACTTGTATTATCTTAGTCTTGCGTTTTCTTTTAGTACCTTATTTTTTTTGTGTGATATTCTTATATCACATATTACATAGGCAACATCTTTGGTTTGTTTCATCTTTGTGTTACGGGAATTTTGTTGTGTTTATATTGTTATCCTCGTCTGGTATGTAGGTTTGTTTATTCTTTATTTTCACACTAAGTTAAGAGAAATTTCCCCCATTTACCCATTACTCACCAGTACCATCAGTTCAGTATACTAATAGTAAACACAGCCCACCACTACGCCATACCATGTTGTGATGAGACCTGAGGTCAGGTTAGCCTCGCCCTAATTATTGGCATAATGATTCATCTCTGATGATGATGATGATGCGCCCCTCACTCACACTGTCCGAAAACACACTTCACTCCAAGGACTGACACAGCCACACACACACACACACACACACACACACACACACACACACACACACACACACACACACACACATACTCACACACACACACACACACACACACACACACACACACACACACACACACACACACACACACACACACACCAGCTTCTGAGTAACTTAAACATGTAGAAGAGAAGGCAATATGAACCTGAATATTGTGATAAAGATACTGGCTTCTGGGATCACGTTGTCTTGTGTGACGAAAACACAAGCTTAAAGATTCCGGTAAAAAACACGACTGTTGTGATAAATTTCTTTTTTTTGTAATAAATGTGTATTGTGCTGCATTTTGTGGCCGTCACACGGCCAAGATCGTTCAGCCAAAATCCGTTAAGGTCTGGAAGAAGTAATGAAAGGCGTTGAGAATATATATTTATTAATGATTACAAAACACAGACTATGTTCTCCTCTTGGTGTCTAAAAGATGACCCAACACAAGACGACTACTTTAAGATCAAAGTTTCTAGACATTTAACAAATTATTTCCTATTATGTTCCTTTTCTCTCAGCATCATTTTTCTGGTTTACTTCGAAGAACTGCCATGTACTGCCTAATATGATCATTCACTATAGATGTTTCCTGAATGATCTTCAACAACGCGTTGTATAACTCTGTTGTTGACATTATTTCGTGTAATGGATCAAACATTACAAAGTTGTGTCCATCCACACAGGTGTTACACGTCCCAAGTAGAGATAATTCCTAGATACGGCGTCTGTCTAACATAAATATATTATCTGTTAATATTTGTATAATGTTCCCCTGCTGGACGGTACTTAAGACTTTCGTATTAAAGTTGATCAGTTGTAAGTGATCAAGCATTACAAAGCTGTGTCCATTACCACAGGTGCTACTGATCCCAGGTAAAGGTATTTCATCATCTTTGTATCTTTAACCTTTCTAGTTATAGATGTTTCATCCCTGATTCCAGCCTTACAATCGATTTTTTCCTTCTTATCCTTATCATATGATTAGTCAGTTGAAGTGCAGAACACGTTTTTCAGTCCAGCCACTTTACTGTGTTTCTCAAATGATACCATAGAAATGGTGTTACCGGACTCCAACTGTAAGTAGTTACACCTAGAGTGACAAGTCACCATCGGCAAGGCAAGTAATGCACGAGTAACTGAATTTGTCTTGGCTGTGACTTGCCCTTCCATTATTCACATATATTAAAATGTGACAGTAAGAATCAAAAGCCAGAGGAGGAGGAGCAGTACACATTGCTCATGATGTTTATGTATTGGCTTTACATCTTGACTAATAATTACACCTACGTCTTTCTCCTTCCTTGATAGTTCTATTTCTGAATCTTATGATGATCCTCTAATTTGCCTGCTATGCGCACAAGGTATATCATTTTGCGTATATCTACAGTGAATATCACTGGCCATTGTACACTGTACAACGATACGCTGTTAATCTTTCTGCAGTCGTCTTGCGTCATCGTACCAGTTGATAATGTTTCCTGATTTTGCCATCGTGAAATTGTTTTTAGTAATCAATATCTCTTACAGATATCAAATATCAGGAAAATCTATCAAACTCGTAAACACAATTTGACTGCATGTGCGAGAAATCGGATATAAGTTTCAAAGATTTTTCTGAAGAGAATTATAGAACAAGACAGATCACATTTATTGTATCACATATCAGTTCACCAGATAAAGACACCATTGTAACATATTGTGAAACTAATATATAGCATGATTCATGTACAAGGACCATCTTCTGCACATGACCAATATTTCACAACCATCAAAAAGTGATTCACTGATAAAGCCAGTGTATGTAATGTCCTTCCTTTTCCTCAGCTCATTAGGCATTTTCCGTGACCCAACCTATATGTTATTTGTCCCCTCATTTGTGACCTTGTAGTTGTTGTACGGTGGAGTAATGCTTGACTTGCTATACTGACGGACAGACACACTGACACAAGCCATGTTGTAGTTGTTGTACGGTGGAGTAATGCTTGACTTGCTGTACTGACGGACAGACACACTGACACAAGCCATGTTGTAGTTGTTGTACGGTGGAGTAATGCTTGACTTGCTATACTGACGGACAGACACACTGACACAAGCCATGTTGTAGTTGTTGTACGGTGGAGTAATGCTTGACTTGCTATACTGACGGACAGACACACTGACACAAGCCATTATTGGATAAATTGACAAAAATGAAGAGATAAATTTCTTGAAAGATATGTCAAGTGTAATGATACATCGACTTATGTACATTTTAGGAATCATTTACAAATTCAAAACATAGAATTTATATGATGGCATAGTGTGTTTAGATAGATTACTAACTCTTAATGTTCTTATCAGTTCAGTCTAAGGGGAAAAAAACGTGACAAATAAAGGCAGATAACAGTGTGTCATAAGACCAGAGCCCCTGCCAAGCTGGGACTTGACCAAACATAAACAACCACTTTCTTATAGACGATTAGTCAAGGTTCTGGGTCGAGCACCAGGATCTATTGACTTCCGTCCGACATAATATATTTTCTCTGATCCTTCATCATCACCACCACACTCCCGGCACACATCAATAAACCCTTCCCAAATTCCTCACTTCCTTATAAACTCGTCCCTGTAGTCAACAATTAAGAAACCTAAACCGACCAAAAAGCATTACGTTGTTCAACAATGTAAACCCCAGCTAGGGTGAGCCTTAGACACTCTTACGGTATATTGTGATGGACGAAGGATTTACTACCCTGGTAATGTATTACACATTTACTTATTCTAACAACCTATCACTGATTACCGGTAAATACATATTGCAAAAATACATTTTACTTGTGGACTTCTAGTGAATATAATGGGATATTGTATACAAGCTAAACATTTCATACAATAATAAATAAGATTTCATAACTTTTCTGGAGCACAAGGTACAGAAATATATGTAATGTGATATCGTTAAGATAAACACATCTAACATAAAAATTTCTATTTTGCAGATAAATGTTTTACATGTAGAAATTAATAATATTTTCAATAACATAAAGATAATTGCGTCATTATTTATGTTGCAGGCTTTTTATCCGGGTTTAACACTGTAGAAAAGTATTGTTTAGAGAAGAGTAATGTAATTATTATCAACACAAGGTTCAAGGATTCTAAGTTATGAGTTTCTACTCTTCAAAATGTTAGCATCATCCTCTGAGAAAACTTTGAAAAAACAGACTTTTATTTTGTGTGATGAGAACTAATGACAAATTATTTACGTTTTTCTTAAGAATATTCTTTATGAGTCAAATGAAAGTATTTTGTTAGATGAAAATCTTAGATCAGTAACAACGAGAGATAAACAATCAATATTCATAATCTTTATCTTTGATGAATTAAAGTTCATCAAATGACAGATAAAGATTATTATATACAATTTCCAACAATCTTATTGACATCATAAAACCAAATATGATTAATAAATTTTTCAAATCATCAAAAGTAAAAAGAAGAAGCCGTCCGGAGGTAAGTTGTTTCCCCCGGCGTAAACACTTATAGGCGGAATCCGGTAACACCTCTTGAATATCATGTGGAAGACAGAGTAGAGTGGCTAGGCTCAGAAGCATGTTCTCCACTTCAACTTACTAATGATATGTTAAGACAACACAAACCACATACATCGATTGTGAGGATGGAATCAGGGATGAAACATCTATAACTAGAAAGGTTAAAGATACAAAGATGATGAAATACCTTTACCTGGGATCAGTAGCACCTGTGGTAATGGACACACCTTTGTAATGCTTGATCACTTACAACTGATCAACTTTAATACGAAAGTCTTAGGTATTGTCCCTCAGGAAAACTTTTTATAAATATTTATAAAACACATATATATGTTAGATATACACTATCTCTAGAATATATCTTTACCTGGGACGTGTAACACTTGTGTGGATAGACACAACTTTGTAATGCATGATCCATTACACGAAATGAACTTCACTAACGAAGAGTTATACAACGCGTTGTTGGAGAACATTAATCAAATACCTATACAGAATTTTTATGTTAGATAAAAGACATTTATTACAGTGAACATAAGAAATGATGAAAGAAAAGGACGTAGATGTAGATGTTTTATTAAGAGATGAAATATTCCTGCCTTAAATTGTCTCTCTTGTATTTGATTTTCTGTTAGATACAAACATGCTAATGTAATCTGTTCCTTATGATCATAAATGTTTATGTTTTTAAAACGTTTTTATCATGTCTTAAGGATTCTGGCTTACAGACCTTGGTTCTGAACAACCATTATAATGCAACACAATACATATTTACCATAAATAAATCATTTATCACAATAACCATTATGTTTGTACCAGATTCTTTAAGTCCTCAATCACGTTTGTTAATATATAAGAAATTCTTTCTCCACATCTCAATGCATAACATATATCTACACGTGTGGAAATATATGTATATGTTTTTATATTTGTTTCCTCATCTTTTCTAATCAACCTACAAGGTATATGTCTAAAGAAAATAATGGATAAAATCCTAAGTTATGTGTGTGTGTGTGTGTGTATGTGTGTGTGTGTGTGTGTGTGTGTGTGTGTGTGAGCACACATAGTAAAGGTTAATGGACGGGACAACACGAGTGTACAACTCTCTCCCGTAATACATAAATACTAATCACACACACACACACACACACACACACACACACACACACACACACACATACACACGAACACACACACACACACACACACACAGAGCGGCGCCAGGCTGGAGGCGGGGCATCGTGACGTCACAGGCAAGTCCCTCCCCCCGCCAGATCCAAACATGTGTTGTGTCTGGTGATGGCGGTTCAAGATTTCCCACATTTATATTGATCTTTACATTATCATCCACTCCCAAAGTCACCTGGCATTCTTGTGTTTCAACAACAGACGTGATATATGCAACACCAGGCAAACATTGTACCATTATCTGATAGGTTAATTGGTGCACAATCAAGAACCAGTGAATTTCATCGCCGCCATAAGTAAGTAAGGAAGGTGACTTTAATGATGATAAATACGACCTGGTATGGCTGTGTCTACACACTACCGCCATCTGGTCAACATTGTACATACCAACCTTTAAAATGTGACATTCAACCACAAGGTTTAAAGTCGCTCATGAAAACGCGAACTTAAAATCTATCCATTTAAATCTACCATTCATCAATAAACATTTAAACACCGTCATTTGAACGTAAACCTTCCAGCTGCGTTATTTTACCAGAGTCCTTTAAGATACGTCATATAAACACAAAACTTAAATGTATGTTAAGCTTGTGCAAACCATCACTGAAACTCAAACTTTTAAATTAGAATTGTAATGAAACTGCGAACTTTTAACTCTGTCAAATTACAGACATTGTACAAAATGATTCACTTAATTGACAAATTCTAATGTCAGTTAATTTAACGATATCCTTTGTGGTTCATCTCTGAAACACAAACCTTTAAACTTTGTCTCTAGAACTGAACATAACCATTAAGTTTCATAACTGGAATGGAAATTTGGATAATCTATCAAAATTCGTCATATAACGCGAACTTTTAAATCCTTCCATTCAGTTGGGCCGTTACTTGCCTGGCTGCCATTCATAATATGTCCTTTTATATTGTATGTTGACTACGCTCTCATTCATTCGTCATTTGGATCGTCTCACTGATATTCCATTCATAAACTTCATTCCTGCAGCTTATTTTTGACCGCCATGTTGCTTCCTCAAGGTTTATAATGCTTTGTGTATTTAATAATAGAAGATTCAATGATATTTCTCGTGGTACTGGAATTAGAGTTAATAATGCCATCTCAGTTATTAACTCTAACTCAAGTACCACGAGAAACATCATTGAATCTTCTATTTCTGAATACACAAAGAATTATAATCTTAATATTAGTGATGGTCTATACAAATTGGATAACTTTAATGTTGATAAAATTTGTAAACAATTCACCTTCTTGTCCACATAATAAGTTTATGATACGCTTGTTGTCTGTCTTGGACAATCACATGTTTACCATATGGCGTCCTAGCTACGTC
Source organism: Panulirus ornatus (assembly GCF_036320965.1). Taxonomy (NCBI): domain Eukaryota; kingdom Metazoa; phylum Arthropoda; class Malacostraca; order Decapoda; family Palinuridae; genus Panulirus; species Panulirus ornatus. The sequence continues at coordinate 1,246,670 of NC_092266.1, forward strand.
TCTTCGTTGTATATCAACTGACTGTTATGTTTCTCTCTTGTGTCTCCCTGATGATGTGAGTTTTACACGAAAGTGCACTTGGGAATTTATCGTGTTTATTTTCCCCGTGGACTCATATGAATATACTTGATCACGTGCAAAATTGTGATCCTTTCCAATATATATATATATATATATATATATATATATATATATATATATATATATATATATATATATATATATATATATATATATATATATATATCCTTCAGTACGTTTACTTTCGATAATGAAGAACAGAAGAATAAGCCAAACAAGTAAATTTCGTCAAAGACATCTCTCTTTTCTTAATGCTGCCTCGCAAAGATTTTCATTAATTCAATTTGAAGAAACAGACGAATTTTCTATTGTCTGGTTAGCTCAGTGGTAGAGCCTGAGTCTCACACACTCAAGGTCGTGGGTTCGAGACCCACACCAGACATAATTTTTGTCTTTTTCTTTTTTCATTTTGTCCGCATCACATGTGCGCAACATTCAGTATGTTCGTCCAACGTTATAGTGAAGATCTTCACAATAAATTGTGGTTTTCGACCTTATCTGAAAGGGTCAGGTCCACCAAGACGTCCTTGAAATCTTCCAGAAGCTTCTGGCGATCCTCCTCCAACTGCTGGGCACATCAGAGTTAATTAACATGGGCCGGACATCGGTTGTGGAACGACTTAATCTGCTTCCGGTAGTTAGCAGGGATGATAATGAGGGCTCTGACCTCATACCAGGTCAGCTTAGTTCCAGTCTATTGCTTAGTTCCAGTCTATTGCAACGACAATAAAAAACTAAACCCCTTTCTTCGTGGAAAATTGAGAGGAAAACACGACAGCAACATGGAGATTTACCCTGTGGTTATTTTGCCGGCTAGTCGGCAACGGTCGGTCAAACACTATTTTGCCGTGGTAATCTCAGTACTTCATATAATACTATGTCACAAAATATGTTCTTGGGGGCGTAGCTCAGTGGTAGAGCACTCGCTTGGCATGCGAGAGGACCCGGGTTCAAACCCCGGCGCCTCCATTTTTGTTATATATATATATATATATATATATATATATATATATATATATATATATATATATATATATATATATACATATACATATATATGTATATCGTCCGATCAGGGAAGTTAAGCAACGTTGGGTCTGGTTAGTACTTGGATGGGTGACCGTCTGGGAACACCAGATGCTGTTATCCCTGGGGATAGGGAAGAAAGTATACTTGCCTCGTATTCCCTGCGTGTCGTACAAGGCGACTAAAAGGGAAGGGAGCAGAAGGCCGGAAATCCTTTGCTCTCACTTTCAATTTTCCATAAGACGCAACAGAGAAGATATAAACATATTGTAAAGATGTAACTAATATAAGATATAAGAAGAATGAATGGAAGATACGGATGTAGCTGAAACAAGGAGTAACGAAGATTAAGGTGCAATGAAAATTATTCTGTAGTGAAGATAAATGTATATGTTGAGATTCTGTATTGAACATCAAGAAGTAATGATAATGATGAGAGTGTAGTGACGATGAGGGTTTAGTTAGGGAGTGGTGACAATTGCCTTTACAATGATAATAAGGAGGTAACACAATGAGGAACACAAACTTTCCAAAGCTACGTTCAAGTCAGACTTTGAACTAAGTTCGGTAAACAGAAGGATGATGTTAAGATGAGAGTGTAGTGAGGAAGAGTATAGTGATGATAAGGATATTGTCAAGATAGGTTGTGGTGAAGATACGAATGTAGTGAAGATACGAATCTAGTAGAGATAAGGGTTATCAAAGAGTAAAGTTTATTCAAAATGATTATGTAGTGAAGATGAGAACTACTTTTAGTGAACATCAGGGAGTACAATGATGATGGTATGGTAGAGATAACGGGTAGTGAAGAGAGGGTATAGTGAAGATTATAATTAAGTGAAAATAAGCTAGTATGAAGATTCACGTAGTGATATGAGTTGTAGTGGAACTAACCTTATTGATCTGATCCCCCAAATCCTCCAAACTCTGTTCAAGGGCCGATCCAAGCCAAATCAAAAAGGCTATTTCTCTGTGTATTGTTAGTGGTGGTGGTGGTGTGTAGGTGTGTGTAATCATGTATTGTGCAACTGTA
>NC_092266.1:1248909-1282724 GCF_036320965.1 Panulirus ornatus
GTTTGACCGACCGTTGCCGACTAGCCAGCAAAATAACCACAGGGTAAATCTCCATGTTGCTGTCGTGTTTTCCTCTCAATTTTCCACGAAGAAAGGGGTTTAGTTTTTTATTGTCGTTGCAATAGACTGGAACTAAGCAATAGACTGGAACTAAGCTGACCTGGTATGAGGTCAGAGCCCTCATTATCATCCCTGCTAACTACCGGAAGCAGATTAAGTCGTTCCACAACCGATGTCCGGCCCATGTTAACTCTGATGTGCCCAGCAGTTGGAGGAGGATCGCCAGAAGCTTCTGGAAGATTTCAAGGACGTCTTGGTGGACCTGACCCTTTCAGATAAGGTCGAAAACCACAATTTATTGTGAAGATCTTCACTATAACGTTGGACGAACATACTGAATGTTGCGCACATGTGATGCGGACAAAATGAAAAAAGAAAAAGACAAAAATTATGTCTGGTGTGGGTCTCGAATCCACGACCTTGAGTGTGTGAGACTCACGCTCTACCACTGAGCTAACCAGACAATAGAAAATTCGTCTGTTTCTTCAAATTGAATTAATGAAAATCTTTGCGAGGCAGCATTAAGAAAAGAGAGATGTCTTTGACGAAATTTACTTGTTTGGCTCCTTCTGTTCTTCATTATCGAAAGTAAACATACTGAAGGATATATATATATATATATATATATATATATATATATATATATATATATATATATATATATATATATATATATATATATATATATATATATTTTGGAAAGGATCACAATTTTGCACGTGATCAAGTATATTCTTATGAGTCCACGGGGAAAATAAACACGATAAATTCCCAAGTGCACTTTCGTGTAAAACTCACATCATCAGGGGAGACACAAGAGAGAAATATAACAGTCAGTTGATATACAACGAAGAGACGTAGCTAACCTAACCTAACCTATCAGATAATGGTACAATGTTTGCCTGGTGTTGCATATATCACGTCTGTTGTTGAAACACAAGAATGCCAGGTGACTTTGGGAGTGGATGATAATGTAAAGATCAATATAAATGTGGGAAATCTTGAACCGCCATCACCAGACACAACACATGTTTGGATCTGGCGGGGGGAGGGACTTGCCTGTGACGTCACGATGCCCCGCCTCCAGCCTGGCGCCGCTCTGTGTGTGTGTGTGTGTGTGTGTGTGTGTGTGTGTGTGTGTGTGTGTGTGCTACTTTAACCATTATCACGTGAATCTTTTGAGGAAGGATTTATACACTCGTGTTGCCCCGTCTCTTAACCTTGTAAGTGTAAGATATGTTTTCGCGCCTATGTGCGCTCACACACACACACACACACACACACACACACACACACACATACACACACACACACACACACACACACACACACACACACACACACACACACACACAAATAACCTATAATATTATCTAGTATTTTCTTCAGACGGATATCTTACACCTTGATTATAAAAGCCAAAAAAAAAATTTATAAAAACATATACATATATTTCCACACGTGTAGATATATGTTATGTATTGAAATGTGGCGGAAAAATGCCTTATATATTAACAAACGTGATGGAGGACTTAAAGAATCTGGTACAAACATAATGGTTATTGTGATAAATGATTTATTTATGGTAAATATGTATTGTGTTGCATTATAATGGTTGTTCAGAACTAAGGTCTTTAAACCTGAATCAGTGAAATACTATCAGAAATAGAAAACCTGTTAAACATAAACATTTATATTGATTAACCACAGAATATATTTTCCTCTGGGTATGTAAAAGAAAATACAGTACAAGGAGCTAGTTTGAGGAAGAGTATGTCATATTTTAACAAAATATTTACCTGTAATAGCGTCCCTTATCTTTCGTCATCATTTCTTATGTTTACTATCAAGAAATGTCTTTTATCTAACATAAAGATTCTGTCTAGGTATTTGATTAATGTTGTCCAAGGATGAGCTACATGCCACACGTGGTCAGGTCACAGTAGTGGTGGTCAGGTCAGTGGGCGGTGTGTGTGTGTGTGTGTGTGTGTGTGTAGCCCCTGGGTTCATGTTGGCCACAGCCACCCACCGGCCGGTGGTCAGGTCAGTGGGCGGTGTGTGTGTGTGTGTGTGTGTGTGTGTAGCCCCGAGCGTATATCAAAAGCGCGGATTCGAGAAAGTGACCGCGTTCGAAACTCACCCTTAAAGTACTATCAAATGCGCGGCAAGGTTAATCCGTTCACTCGCTGTGTCATTGAGAATCATTCGGTGTGTCATAATGCTTCACACTGTTCACCGAGACCAGAGCGAGTGTCTGTCTCGATGGTTTCGTGTTCACAGTGCTGAAGGCCACGGTGCTCAGTCTGAACCTGACACTCAATCCTGTGTTGTCATAACTTTCAGCTATGGAGTTTACGATTTCCCAAACAAACAAAGGCAAGAAGTGTTTGATGCACGATGGATATAAATACAGAGTGGACAGTACATTGGTGGACGGATGCATTTCTTGGAGATGTACCAACAAGAAATGTAAAGGTAGACTTACAACAGACAACACAGTGACTGCCATTGTTCCAGTTGATTTGGAGCATAACCATGAAAAAGAAGAAAGAAAACTTGAAAGACAACAACACAGTACAACAAATTTATCTCTGGGGAAATAAATCGACGCAATTATATGAAGGCCTTGGGAAACAGATTCACAGCAAGAACAAACATATAACTAAGTTTTTATGGAAGAGGAGAAGTGTTTTTATAAAGGATTGCAAGGTGTATGACGAATGTTTTATTACATAAACTGGTTTTATGGACACATATTTTTTATAAAGTTTTTATAAAGTTTTATAAAGTTTTATAAAGCTTTCATAAAGGACTGCAAGGACAAGCCTGTACTAAGGTGCAAGAAGAATATACTTACAAGGACAAGCCTATACTTACTTAACAAATATATAATTTTTCCTGCTTAAAAGTCCTACTTCCACCTCCCCGTGGTAAGCAGGGGGCAACAGATGATATCATCTGGCTAACGGAAGAGGTGAACGATCGTTAATGAACGTATAAACAATCGGACTTAGAGGTGAGTGATAAAACGCGCTTTTGACTTAATATTCTGCCGCGCTTTTGATAGCAATATATCAGCAACGTTTGCCGCGCTTTTGATATGCCAATCCGCGCTTTCGTAAAACGCCGAATCTTCCTCGTATTCCCTCATGACCACAGCGCCAAACCGACTCCCGCCATCAGGCCGAGACGCACAAACATTTCTGACAAAATTGAGACAACCACTTTCGCGTCAGTTTTGACACCAAGTGAATTTATACGACAATTACGTTCAAGATGCTTGGTTTTTCGTTCATGGATTGAACAGAAGCAACCAACGATGGTTGCTACTGCCCAATCCATGAAGTCCCCCCCACCACGGAAAGGTAACCAAGCTTCGGGGGGGATGGGTGTTTACCCTGACGCCAACGGAGAAACTCAATACAATATTTTTATTATAACTTTCCTTGATCTTGAAAAATGAATCAATCAGAGGGAACAATAGCCCCAGTCATATGAAGATTGGCTAACCGAATGTATATAGTTGTCAGTCCTCCTCAAACTTGTATATTTTCGATCATTAGAGCATCCATCTATTCATCTCATATAAGAGTTGCTAAGACAGTTGTCTATTAGTGCAGAGATCTTTTCCTCGGTAAAGAAAGTGTAACCGGACTCCGCCCTCATGAGGCTACTGCACGACACCAAAGATCACCCTTTGGTAGACTGTGCTATAGGCAGCACAGCTCCGTCAAAGATCTCACTCCATAAGTGAACTTATATAGATTCTTTTTTTAACATTTTGTCTTGTCTATAAGGAACTCATCAGTTCTTCTCCAGTGAAAGCAAAAAATCATCGAGAAATTCATTTGCTTCCTCAATATCAGGATCTTGTGGCTCTGTGTGGGGGACGGGGCTGGTGGTCTCTGTGACTTGCTGTGTCTGGGGAGCGGTGCTGGTGGTCTCTGTGACTGGCTGTGTCTGGAGAGCGGGGCTGGTGGTCTCTGTGACTGGCTGTGTTTGGGGAGCGGGGCTGGTGGTCTCTGTGACTGGCTGTGTCTGGGAAGCGAGGCTGGTGGTCTCTGTGACTGGCTGTGTCTGGAGATCAGGGGAAGTCTTGGGTATAAATTTCAATATACTGTGAGCGATATCGTCTCTCAACCGATTCCTCTCGATCTTCTCTTGCACGGCCTTCATGATACGTTTGGGCGGCTTTCTCCATTTTCTTTGCATTTCAGTTGGTGATCCTGCGCCATCGAGCCACATGATACCAGAATAGTATCGTTCCTGTTTCCCAACGGGTCCAATCTTGGTGTCACACATGATGCCGAGGGAACCCAAATGGCGGCCGATGTTTACGTTGGAAGCCACGGGCTCGTTATGTATCTTGCAGTAACTTTCATACCGTTGCTGCAGCTCTTTCCTGCTGATAAGGTACCGCTTCATAGTAATAGTCTTTCCCTTCATTTGAACGAAGGTATTCATGAAACTAACAAAGGAAGCCTTTCCTTTGTAATCCCGTTTGTAGTAACAGAAAGCCATTGAAGACGTGGATTGGGTCAGGCGAAGTTACACAGACTAACAAGACAGTCCTATAAATCAATGGTCCTGTATCAGCACTGAACTCGAAATACGTCAGAACGACAATTTCAACCCAGGGCTGGAGGGTCAGTTGATGACATTCTCACGTCTTGCTCAACCAAGTAACCTCGGTTAGACCTTGTTTATATTTAAATATAGTAAAGTTAATATAGTGAAGATTGATGATTCTATTTGTATGTAAGTTGCAATGTAGTTTGTATATATATATATATATATATATATATATATATATATATATATATATATATATATATATATATATATATATATATATATATATATATATATATATGTATGTATGTATTTTCAATAATGGATGGAACTCGGCTCCTAAGGTGATTTTGTTGTTGGAGTGGGACCTCCAGCCATTCTGTCCACCTTTTCCCTTTCTGGACATGTGGTGGTGCATTGGGTAGTGTGGCAACCTTCGTCTTCATCTTTTTGGGTGCAGGCTTGCAAACCTCGTGGAGTAGTTGTGGGGTTTGCTTCTTTACTGCACCCGATATAGCCATCTGGGCGTAGCTATCTACCCGGGCTGGTGGGTCAGCCAGCATAGCTACACGCTCACTCGGTACCTGGGCTGGTGGACGAGCAGCCTTCCTTTCTTCCATGGCTACAGTCTGCCTAACGACCTGGGGTTGTGGAGCAGCCATCCTTACTACCACCCAGGTTGGTTGGGCAGCCTTCTTTCGTTTCTTTGCTACACCCTTCTGGTTGGGCTGGTTGGGCAACCTTCTTTTTCCTCTTCTTCGATACAACCTGCCAACCGAATTCGTCTGCTGGTGGGTCCGTTTCTTTCATGGATACAACCTCTGTAGCCACTTGGGCTGGCCGGTCAACCTTCGGTTGTAGGTAAAAGTATATATATAGAATAATGTGGTTATCATCAGCAGCCAGAGGCCATTCCTCCCTCCTTGCCTGCAGAGTGCTTGATTTTCTGGAAAGTTCTACGAAATTCTGGTAAGATAAATACTATTGAGAGGACGTTGTTAGGGGACAGTCAGGTTCAGTTTAGAGTTTGTTGTGGGATGGTTCTTTTACTGTGTCGTATCAGCCAGATGGGTATTTCTTTTCACAGTTTTCGTTAAAGTTTCTGTTTTCTAGAGGCATAATCTAGAACACTATTTTCCATATGTTTATCATTTTTCTCGTTATATTTTCATTATCATCATTAGTTATGTTATTGTTGACTTTCAGATATTTGATTTTATGTTTGTGATTCCCGTGGAAGCGTCTGACATCTTGCTAGAAGACTTTCTGGTCACAATATTTCTGCACTGGGGAGTTGATCGTATTCTTTTATTGCAGGTTTTGTTATTATCTTGCTTTACATTAAGGTCTACTGGAGGTTTTCCCAATGTTGGTCGAACATATGTCCAGCAACAGGAGATGGAGTAAGATACAGTATTGATGAGATTTATCTATCTATATAACTATCTAAATATCGCTCTATCAATCTATCAATCTATCTATCTATATATCTATCTTTATCTGAAAGTCAACAATAATAAAATCAATGATATATGAAGTATAACAATGTCCTCTCAATGGCAATTATCTCACCAGAATCTTCTAGAACCTTCCAGAAAACTATGAACTCTGCATGCAAGGAGGGAGGAATGGTCTCTGGCTATTGATAAAACCATATTATTCCATATATATGTTTATATATAAATATTTATGTATATATATGAATGTATATATAACGTACAGAATAATGCTGTCATCATCAGTATCGAAGAAAACTGAAAAGATGAGGTCCCACCGAGATTCGAACTCGGATTGCTGGATCCAGAGTCCAGAGTGCTAACCCTTACACCATGGGACCTGGTAAGAACAGATGTGATTTCATCTAAATGTTTTACATATAATCAGCCAGAGGCCATTCCTCCCTCCCTGCCTGCAGGGTTCAAGGTTTTCTAGAAGGTTCTCGAAGATTCTGGGTAGGAACTGCCATTGAGAGGACGTAGTTATACGTATCATTAATGATATTGTTGGTGACTTTCTGATTTAGAAAGATAGATAGATAGATAGATAGATAGATAGATAGGTAAAAAACAGATATTAGATAGATCGATAGATACGTAATGCTGTATATGTCAACTTTCACAGAAATCATTGATATCTGCGTTATTCTGCAAGAAATACATGTACATGGATGTAGTGATAATATGGGTTAGGTATAAGACCAGTCGTGTTGAGATTGTAGTGAATGTGACCATTGACTTCAACCTTAATGGTTTAGTGAAGATAAAGTTGTAGTGAAGATAAATCTTGAAGTGACTCATAAGGTTGTTGTGAGTATAAGGATGCATCGTAAATGAGTACTTCCTACCTGAAAGTCAACAATTACAAAATTGATCAAGTATAACAACATCCTCGGGCAACCAACTACAAACACCAACCATAGAGTGAACCTGACTGTTACCTAACGACGACCTCTCAAAGGTAATGATCTTACCAGAATCTTCGAGAACCTTCTAGAAAACCTTGAACCCTGCAGGCAGGGAGGGAGGAATGGCCTCTGGTGGATTATATGTAAAACATTAAGATGAAATCACATCTGTTCTTACCAGGTCCCATGGTGTAAGGGTTAGCACTCTGGACTTTGGATCCAGCAATCCGAGTTCGAATCTCGGTGGGAACTCATCTTTTCAGTTTTCTTCGATACTGATGATGACAGCATTATTCTGTACGTTATGTATACATTCATATATATATATATATATATATATAAGTATGTATATATAAATATATATATGGAATAATATGGTTTTATCAATAGCCAGAGACCATTCCTCCCTCCTTGCATGCAGAGTTCATAGTTTTCTGGAAGGTTCTAGAAGATTATGGTGAGATAATTGCCATTGAGAGGACATTGTTATACTTCATATGTCATTGATTTTATTATTGTTGACTTTCAGATAAAGATAGACATATAGACAGATAGATAGATAGATAGATAGATAGGTTGATAGATTGATAGAGCAATATTTAGATAGTTATATAGATAGATAAGTCTCATCAATACTGTATCTTACTCCATCTCCTGTTGCTGGACATATGTTCAACCAACATTGGGAAAACCTCCAGTAGACCTTAATGTAAAGCAAGATAATAACAAAACCTGCAATAAAAGAATACGATCAACTCCCCAGTGCAGAAATATTGTGACCAGAAAGTCTTCTAGCAAGATGTCAGACGCTTCCACGGGAATCACAAACATAACATCAAATATCTGAAAGTCAACAATAACATAACTAATGATGATAATGAAAATATAACGAGAAAAATGATAAACATATGGAAAATAGTGTTCTAGATTATGCCTCTAGAAAACAGAAACTTTAACGAAAACTGTGAAAAGAAATACCCATCTGGCTGATACGACACAGTAAAAGAACCATCCCACAACAAACTCTAAACTGAACCTGACTGTCCCCTAACAACGTCCTCTCAATAGTATTTATCTTACCAGAATTTCGTAGAACTTTCCAGAAAATCAAGCACTCTGCAGGCAAGGAGGGAGGAATGGCCTCTGGCTGCTGATGATAACCACATTATTCTATATATATATTTTACCTACAACCGAAGGTTGACCGGCCAGCCCAAGTGGCTACAAAGGTTGTATCCATGAAAGAAACGGACCCAGCAGCAGACGAATTCGGTTGGCAGGTTGTATCGAAGAAGAAGAAAAAGAAGGTTGCCCAACCAGCCCAACCAGAAGGGTGTAGCAAAGAAACGAAAGAAGGCTGCCCAACCAACCTGGGTGGTAGTAAGGATGGCTGCTCCACAACCCCAGGTCGTTAGGCAGACTGTAGCCATGGAAGAAAGGAAGGCTGCTCGTCCACCAGCCCAGGTGAGCGTGTAGCTATGCTGGCTGACCCACCAGCCCGGGTAGATAGCTACGCCCAGATGGCTATATCGGGTGCAGTAAAGAAGCAAACCCCACAACTACTCCACGAAGTTTGCAAGATTGCACCGAAAAAAATGAAGACAAAGGTTGCCACACTACCCAATGCACCACCACATGTCCAGAAAGGGAAAAGGTGGACAGAATGGCTGGAGGTCCCACTCCAACAACAAAATCACCTTAGGAGCCGAGTTCCATCCATTATTGAAAATACATATATATATATATATATATATATATATATATATATATATATATATATATATATATATATATATATATATATATATATATATATATATATATATATATATATATATATATATATATATATATATATATATATATATATATATATATATATATATATATACAAACTACATTGCAACTTACATATAAATAGAATCATCAAGCTTCACTATAGTAACTTTACTATATTTAAATGTAAACAAGGTCTAACCGAGGTTACTTGGTTGAGCAAGACGTGAGAATATCATCAACTGGCCCTCCAGCCCTGGGTTGAAATTGTCGTACTGACGTATTTCAAGTTCAGTGCTGATACAGGACCATTGAGTATAGGACTGTCTTGTTAGTCTGTGTAACTTCGCCTGACCCAATCCACGTCTTCAATGGCTTTCTGTTACTACAAACGGGATTACAAAGGAAAGGCTTCCTTTGTTAGTTTCATGAATACCTTCGTTCAAATGAAGGGAAAGACTATTACTATGAAGCGGTACCTTATCAGCAGGAAAGAGCTGCAGCAACGGTATGAAAGTTACTGCAAGATACATAACGAGCCCGTGGCTTCCAACGTAAACATCGGCCGCCATTTGGGTTCACTCGGCATCATGTGTGACACCAAGATTGGACCCGTTGGGAAACAGGAACGATACTATTCTGGTATCATGTGGCTCGATGGCGCAGGATCACCAAATGAAATGCAAAGAAAATGGAGAAAGCCGCCCAAACGTATCATGAAGGCCGTGCAAGAGAAGATCGAGAGGAATCGGTTGAGAGACGATATCGCTCACAGTATATTGAAATTTATACCCAACACTTCCCCTGATCTCCAGACACAGCCAGTCACAGAGACCACCAGCCCCGCTCCCCAGACACAGCCAGCCACAGAGGCCACCAGCCCCGCTTCCCAGACACAGCCAGTCACAGAGACCACCAGCACCGCTCTCCAGACACAGCCAGTCACAGAGACAACCAGCCCCGCTCCCCAGACACAGCAAGTCACAGAGACCACCAGCACCGCTCTCCAGACACAGCCAGTCACAGAGACCACCAGCACCGCTCTCCAGACACACCCAGACACAGAGACCACCTGCCCCGTCCCTCACACAGAGCCACAAGATCCTGATATTGAGGAAGCAAATGAATTTCTCGATGATTTTTTGCTTTCACTGGAGAAGAACTGATGAGTTCCTTATAGACAAGACAAAATGTTAAAAAAGGAATCTATATAAGTTCACTTATGGAGTGAGATCTTTGACGGAGCTGTGCTGCCTATAGCACAGCCTACCAAAGGGTGATCTTTGGTGTCGTGCAGTAACCTCATGAGGGCGGAGTCCGGCTACATTTTCTTTACCGAGGAAAAGATCTCTGCACTAATAGACAACTGTCCTAGCAACACTTATATATGAATAGATGGATGCTCTAATGATCGAAAATATACAAGTTTGAGGAGGACTGACAACTATATACATTTGGTTAGCCAATCTTCATATGACTGGGGCTATTGTTCCCTCTGATTGATTCATTTTTCAAGATTAAGGAAAGTTATAATAAAAATATTGTATTGAGTTTCTCCGTTGGCGTCAGGGTAAACACCCATCCCCCCCGAAGCTTGGTTACCTTTCCGTGGTGGGGGGGACTTCATGGATTGGGCAGTAGCAACCATCGTTGGTTGCTTCTGTTCAATCCATGAACGAAAAACCAAGCATCTTGAGCGTAATTGTCGTATAAATTCACTTGGTGTCAAAACTGACGCGAAAGTGGTTGTCTCAATTTTGTCAGAAATGTTTGTGCGTCTCGGCCTGATGGCGGGAGTCGGTTTGGCGCTGTGGTCATGAGTGAATACGAGGAAGATTCGGCGTTTTACGAAAGCGCGGATTGGCATATCAAAAGCGCGGCAAACGTTGCTGATATATTGCTATCAAAAGCGCGGCAGAATATTAAGTCAAAAGCGCGTTTTATCACTCACCTCTAAGTCCGATTGTTTATACGTTCATTAACGATCGTTCACCTCTTCCGTTAGCCAGATGATATCATCTGTTGCCCCCTGCTTACCACGGGGAGGTGGAAGTAGGACTTTTAAGCAGGAAAAATTATATATTTGTTAAGTAAGTATAGTCTTGTCCTTGTAAATATATTCTTCTTGCACCTTAGTACAGGCTTGTCCTTGCAGTCCTTTATGAAAGATTTATAAAACTTTATAAAACTTTATAAAAACTTTATAAAAAATATGTGTACATAAAACCAGTTTATGTAATAAAACATTCGTCATACACCTTGCAATCCTTTATAAAAACACTTCTCCTCTTCCATAAAAACTCAGTTATATGTTTGTTCTTGCTGTGAATCTGTTTCCCAAGGCCTTCATATAATTGCGTCGATTTATTTCCCCAGAGATAAATTTGTTGTACTGTGTCACGGCATACTCTGTCCTGTCTCGATCAACTTTCCGCGTACTTGCTGGTTTACCGACACTCTTGATCTTAACATAAGTAGCAGTCTGGAGCTTTCCTAGTACATCCATGAATACAAATATAGATGGGTGGGATGCATAAAATTGCTCACTGAAATGAGCATGAAAAGATTCGGCAACATTGTTCGTACGCTTTGTATTTGAGGGGACTCAGCCCAAAGCACTGGAGGATATCTTGACTCTGCTGTTACATAATTATCAACCAGATAGTCTGCAAAGCGAATACATCTTTCATCTTGAGGTGCCTCTGTCATTACTTCCTCGACAAAGCAATCTTCTACATCTGTTGGGTCAATGAAATGTAGACCAAATGATAATTTCAGCCACTGGCCTATATCACTGTTGGTGTCCTTGTAATCCTTACTTAGGCCCAGGTTCTGAATTTTTCTCCACCATGCCTGGCCTAAATGAAATCGTCAACATTTGATCACAGCGGTTGGAAATATCTCTCTCTCAGAACAGTGAGCATGGCAAATTCAAAATCAACATGTATCACTGAGGGTTCCAGTTGCATATTCTTTGAGGTACAAATGTCATTTAAACATTTCCGTTCTAATGAGCTTAGATGGCCTTGCCGTCATGTCGTCAGTCGCCTTCCGTTTCACCTGTGCACGTAGTTGTTGTCTTTCAAGTTTTCTTTTTTCTTTTTCATGGTTATGCTCCAAATCAACTGGAACAATGGCAGTCACTGTGTTGTCTGTTCTAAGTCTACCTTTACATTTCTTGTTGGTACATCTCCAAGAAATGCATCCGTCCACCAATGTACTGTCCACTCTGTATTTATATCCATCGTGCATCAAACACTTCTTGCCTTTGTTTGTTTGGGAAATCGTAAACTCCATAGCTGAAAGTTATGACAACACAGGATTGACTGTCAGGTTCAGACTGAGCACCGTGGCCTTCAGCACTGTGAACACGAAACCATCGAGACAGACACTCGCTCTGGTCTCGGTGAACAGTGTGAAGCATTATGACACACCGAATGATTCTCAATGACACAGCGAGTGAACGGATTAACCTTGCCGCGCATTTGATAGTACTTTAAGGGTGAGTTTCGAACGCGGTCACTTTCTCGAATCCGCGCTTTTGATATACGCTCGGGGCTACACACACACACACACACACACACACACCTCCCACTGACCTGACCACCGGCCGGTGGGTGGCTGTAGCCAACATGAACCCAGGGGCTACACACACACACACACACACCGCCCACTGACCTGACCACCACTACTGTGACCTGACCACGTGTGGCATGTAGCTCATCCTTGGACAACATTAATCAAATACCTAGACAGAATTTTAATCTTATATAAAAGACATTTCTTGATAGGAAACATAAGAAATGATGACGAAAGATAAGGGACGCTATTACAGGTAACTATTTTGTTAAAATATGAAATACTCTTCCTCAAACTAGCTCCCTGTACTGTATTTTCTTTTACATACCCAGAGGAAAATATATTCTGTGGTTAATCAATATAAATGTTTATGTTTAACAGGTTTTCTATTTCTGATAGTATTTCACTGATTCAGGTTTAAGAACCTTGGTTGTGAACAACCATTATAATGCAACACAATACATATTTACCATAAATAAATCATTTATCACAATAACCATTATGTTTGTACCAGATTCTTTAAGTCCTCAATCACGTTTGTTAATATATAAGGCATTTTTCCGACACATTTCAATACATAACATATATCTACACGTGTGGAAATATATGTATATGTTTTTATAATTTTTTTTTTGGCTTTTATAATCTAGGTGTAAGATATCCGTCTGAAGAAAATACTAGATAATATTATAGGTTATGTGTGTGTGTGTGTGTGTGTGTGTGTGTGTGTGTGTGTGTGAGCGCACATAGGAGTGAAAACATATTTTACACTTACAAGGTTAAGAGACGGGGCAACACGAGTGTACAAATCCTTCCTCAAAAGACTCACGTGATAATGATTAAAGTAGTACACACACACACACACACACACACACACACACACACACACAGAGCGGCGCCAGGCTGGAGGCGGGGCATCGTGACGTCACAGGCAAGTCCCTCCCCCCGCCAGATCCAAACATGTGTTGTGTCTGGTGATGGCGGTTCAAGATTTCCCACATTTATATTGATCTTTACATTATCATCCACTCCCAAAGTCACCTGGCATTCTTGTGTTTCAACAACAGACGTGATATATGCAACACCAGGCAAACATTGTACCATTATCTGATAGGTTAATTGGTGCACAATCAAGAACCAGTGAATTTCATCGCCGCCATAAGTAAGTAAGGAAGGTGACTTTAATGATGATAAATACGACCTGGTATGGCTGTGTCTACACACTACCGCCATCTGGTCAACATTGTACATATGATCATTTAAACTCTGACATTTAAACAAATTGTTTCAAAACGACTCCATGAAACGCGAACTTAAAATTCATCCATTTAACTCCCTCATTCATTAACGAACATTTAAACATTATCATTTGAACGTAAACTTTCCAGCTGCATTATGTCAACAAAGTCCTTTTAGATACGTCATATAAACACAAACATTGAAAATACGTCAGTTAAACAAAAACTTGTGCAAATCGTCATTAAATCTCGAACTTTTAACCTCGTCAATTAAACACTTTAATACTACCATGCAACAGCGAACTTTTAAACACCGTCAAATTGCAGCTGTTGTATGAAATGCTTCACATAACTAAGGAATTTTAAAGGGAATTATTTTAACGATATTCGCGGAATTCTGCACTTTACAGATGAACCTTTAAATTCTGTCTCTGGAGGTAAACATGACCTTTAAATTCCACCAGAGCAATGGAAGTTTGTACAATTAATTTAACTCTACCACTGAACGCGAACTTTTAAATTTAGCTGGGCGGGGCTCTTATTCCCTGGCTGCCATTACTACTTTGTCCATTTCAACTGTGTGTTTATATCGCTCTCATTCACTCTTAATTACGATCGTCTCTGATATTTCAGTCGTAAAATTGGTTCATGTTGCCATATTGCTTTAGTTAAGGTTTATGGTTAAACCTAAAGAATCTACAGTGTTTACAGTGACGGAGCCACCTGTATGTTGTACCAGACAACCAGTGATGTATGATGACTGACGTCTACAGTGACGGAGCCACCTGTATGTTGTACCAGACAACCAGTAATGTATGATGACTGACGTCTACAGTGACGGAGCCACCTGTATGTTGTACCAGACAACCAGTAATGTATGATGACTGGCGTCCACAGTGACGGAGCCACCTGTATGTTGTACCAGACAACCAGTAATGAATGATGACTGACGTCTACAGTGACGGAGCCACCTGTATGTTGTACCAGACAACCAGTAATGTATGATGACTGGCGTCTACAGTGACGGAGCCACCTGTATGTTGTACCAGACAACCAGTAATGAATGATGACTGACGTCTACAGTGACGGAGCCACCTGTATGTTGTACCAGACAACCAGTAATGTATGATGACTGACGTCTACAGTGACGGATCCACCTGTATGTTGTACCAGACAACCAGTAATGTATGATGACTGACGTCTACAGTGACGGAGCCACCTGTATGTTGTACCAGACAACCAGTGATGTATGATGACTGACGTCTACAGTGACGGAGCCACCTGTATGTTGTACCAGACAACCAGTAATGAATGATGACTGACGTCTACAGTGACGGAGCCACCTGTATGTTGTACCAGACAACCAGTAATGTATGATGACTGGCGTCTACAGTGACGGATCCACCTGTATGTTGTACCAGACAACCAGTAATGTATGATGACTGACGTCTACAGTGACGGACCCACCTGTATGTTGTACCAGACAACCAGTGATGTATGATGACTGACGTCTACAGTGACGGAGCCACCTGTATGTTGTACCATACAACCAGTAATGAATGATGACTGACGTCTACAGTGACGGAGCCACCTGTATGTTGTACCAGACAACCAGTAATGTATGATGACTGACGTCTACAGTGACGAAGCCACCTGTATGTTGTACCAGACAACCAGTAATGTATGATGACTGACGTCTACAGTGACGGAGCCACCTGTATGTTGTACCAGACAACCAGTAATGTATGATGACTGACGTCTACAGTGACGGAGCCACCTGTATGTTGTATCAGACAACCAGTAATGTATGATGACTGAAGTCTACAGTGACGGAGCCACCTGTATGTTGTATCAGACAACCAGTAATGTATGATGACTGACGTCGACAGTGACGAAGCCACCTGTATGTTGTATCAGACAACCAGTAATGTATGATGACTGGCGTCTACAGTGACGGAGCCACCTGTATGGTGTATCAGACAACCAGTAATGTATGATGACTGACGTCTACAGTGACGGAGCCACCTGTATGTTGTACCACACAACCAGTAATGTATCTTGACTGACGTCTACAGTGACGGAGCCACCTGTATGTTGTACCAGACAACCAGTAATGTATGATGACTGACGTCTACAGTGACGGAGCCACCTGTATGTTGTACCAGACAACCAGTAATGTGTGATGACTGGCGTCTACAGTGACGGAGCCACCTGTATGTTGTACCAGACAACCAGTAATGTATGATGACTGGCGTCTACAGTGACGGATCCACCTGTATGTTGTACCAGACAACCAGTAATGTATGATGACTGACGTCTACAGTGACGGAGCCACCTGTATGTTGTACCAGACAACCAGTAATGTATGATGACTGACGTCTACAGTGACGGAGCCACCTGTATGTTGTACCAGACAACCAGTAATGTATGATGACTGACGTCTACAGTGACGGAGCCACCTGTATGTTGTACCAGACAACCAGTAATGTATGATGACTGACGTCTACAGTGACGGAGCCACCTGTATGTTGTACCAGACAACCAGTAATGTATGATGACTGACGTCTACAGTGACGGAGCCACCTGTATGTTGTACCAGACAACCAGTAATGTATGATGACTGACGTCTACAGTGACGGAGCCACCTGTATGTTGTACCAGACAACCAGTAATGTATGATGACTGACGTCTACAGTGACGGAGCCACCTGTATGTTGTACCACACAACCAGTAATGTATGATGACTGACGTCTACAGTGACGGAGCCACCTGTATGTTGTACCAGACAACCAGTAATGTATGATGACTGACGTCTACAGTGACGGAGCCATTTCTGTACTGTTGCTGGTTTCCAGGATTTTTGTAAATATATAAATTTTCTTCTGTTTGCCTTCTATAATTTTTGTCAATATATTTTGTGTTGCTTAGTTTCTATGATTTTTGTAAATAGATCAACTTAGCTTTGTTCTCATTCGGTGTATTTAGTTATTTTATAATAAGTTTGTTATATAATATTGTAATATGTACTGTGATTGTTTTGTAATGTAAGTAAACATTTTGTTATAATTTTTCTTTTTTATGTATAATGATCGCGAGTGAGTAATTCCAATTTGTGGCGCGTTGGTGTAGGTGGAGGGAGGCACACAGAGGCTGGTGGCCATTTGTCAACAAAAGCTCTGCCATTCATTGACCGAGAACTAGAGAACAACAACAACAACAACAACAGCAAGCATGTGATGGTGATGGTGGCGTGTATGTAAGTGCAACTCTGAGGATAGTTTGGAGAATGTGTGGGTCGTAATAGTAATTAGAGGAGGTGGAAAATGGCAGAAATCTTGGGTGTATTATGGTGGTGAGTGTGGAGGCAGGTGGCGGGCGCCTCCTTAATTTCGTGGGTGTTGGAGTGTTTGGCTGGTGGGTGCCGGAAACCTGGTCCTGTTACTGGAGACGTGCAGCCAAGGACAGTAAGATTCACCAAGTCGTCCATGGTGTGGAGAGGTTGGTGCCAGACCTGGTCTAGGTAGCCTAAGACAACTTGACATTCTCCTGCGAGATGCTGGTATTGTAAGCTACAAGTGCAGCACTATTGATGGTGTGAGGATAGTGCCAACTACAACTCAGGAGTGGAGTGTGAGTACCACCAGCTGGTTGATGGTGAGGATAGTGCCAACTACAACTCAGGAGTGGAGTACATGTGGTGTGAGTGAGGAGTGGAGTACATGTGGTGTGAGTGAGGAGTGGAGTACATGTGGTGTGAGTGAGGAGTGGAGTACATGTGGTGTGAGTGAGAGGAGTGGAGTACATGTGGTGTGAGTGAGGAGTGGAGTACATGTGGTGTGAGTGAGGAGTGGAGTACATGTGGTGTGAGTGAGGAGTGGAGTACATGTGGTGTGAGTGAGGAGTGGAGTACATGTGGTGTGAGTGAGGAGTGGAGTACATGTGGTGTGAGTGAGGAGTGGAGTACATGTGGTGTGAGTGAGGAGTGGAGTACATGTGGTGTGAGTGAGGAGTGGAGTACATGTGGTGTGAGTGAGGAGTGGAGTACATGTGGTGTGAGTGAGGAGTGGAGTACATGTGGTGTGAGTGAGGAGTGGAGTACATGTGGTGTGAGTGAGGAGTGGAGTACATGTGGTGTGAGTGAGGAGTGGAGTACATGTGGTGTGAGTGAGGAGTGGAGTACATGTGGTGTGAGTGAGGAGTGGAGTACATGTGGTGTGAGTGAGGAGTGGAGTGTATGTGGTGTGAGTGAGGAGTGGAGTACATGTGGTGTGAGTGAGGAGTGGAGTGCATGTGGTGTGAGTGAGGAGTGGAGTACATGTGGTGTGAGTGGCGCCACTGTCAGACAGCACATCATATACTGTGGTTAAGGCAGCCACTCTCCTATTTGGGGCGTAGGTGTACAGTAGCCGGTCTACGGTCGATGACCAATCAACTACCGTGGAGGCGAAGCACAGAAACCATTGGTCCGCGGAGGACCAATCATGAATCAGGAGCGGCAGTGGTCCTCCAATAGCGAGTCGACGCACAGTAGCGCTGCCCAAGTGGCTACCTGGGAAACAATATGGAGGAGTGGCCACGCCTGGACACTGGTACTAGTACTTTTAACAATGTTATATGGTTGCGAGGTATGGGCTCTCGATAGTGTTGTGGGAAGGAGGGTGGATGTTTGGGAAATGAAATGTTTGAGGAATGTATTTAGTGTGAGGCGGCTTGATCGAGTATGTAATGAAAGGGTGAGAGAGAAGTGTGATAATGAAAAGAAAAAACAGGAATGTGGCTGAGGGAGCAGAAGAGGGTGTGCACGTAATAGAGAAAATGGAACTATGTTGTATACTAGGGTCACCGTGCCGTCAGTGGACTGAACCAGGGCATGAGAAACGTGATGGGAAGGTCTGTGGGGCCTGGTTGTAGATAGGGAGCTGTGGTTTCGGTGCATTACACATGACAGCTTGTGTGTGGATGTGAGCGGATTTGGTCTTCCTTCGTCTGTTTCTTAGCGCTACCTTTCTGACGCAGGAGATGGCGATGTTATTTCCTGTGACGCTGGATGGTGTCGGAAATGTGGGGTTCATTAAGAATGGACGAGTAAGGTCTTAACAGGTCGTGTGTGTGTGTGTGTGTGTGTGTGTGTGTGTGTGTGTGTGTGTGTGTGAGTGTGTGTGTGTGTGTGTGTGTGTGTGTGTGTGTGTGTGTGTGTGTGTGCATGTATAAATACATACATAGGTGTAAAGATATGGTACATATACAGAAAGTCAGGAGACTGGGCAACGCGAGTGTAAAACTCTCCCCTTACTAAGGCCAAGACTGGGCAACGCGAGTGTAAAACTCTCTCCCCTTAAGGCATAAACAAGGATCATTTAAGAATGAATAATCACTATTTGCTTGTGGACAAAATGAACCAGTACAGGCAGTGGAATTCTTTAACAGCATCAGGGGAGGGAGGGAGGGGGCAGAGAAGCGAAGCAATCCCCACTGGGAGAGGCAGAGTCATCCCCTACATTCCTACCACTAGAGCTGGACCTGTGAGTGGTGGTGGGGGAGAGGCTGGAGTTCGACTCTGGGTGTAAGTGTTGGCCATATTGGTGGGTGGTGTTGTTGTTTGTAGAGGCCGAGGTCGAACTTGTGACACCATCGCTCCACTGCCAGGCATATCCAGGAGAGGCAGGTGCAGGTGAACTGGTCGACCTCTGATTGTAATTACCCGTTTTGTACTGTAACGTGGTAAGGGGGAGGGAGGGGCGGGGGTTTGGTTCTGACACTCGTAATGCACCTCTCTCTCTCTCTCTCTCTCTCTCTCTCTCTCTCTCTCTCTCTCTCTCTCTCTCTCTCTCTCTCTCTCTCTCTCTCTCTCTCTCTCTCTCTCTCTCTCTCTCTCTCTCTCTCTCTCTCTCTCTCTCTCTCCACAACTGTGAAGAAATCCTTTTTTGACCAAGCGAGACAGAAGACACAGTCAGGTGTGCAGACGTGACAACACGGTCAGGAGGTGTACACACCCAGCAGCGGGGCCATCTTGACCCTCTGAGACATGGATAGAAATTTTAAAAAGTTCAGTAGATATTAGATTATATAATATATATCTATATAAGTATATATAATATATGGAAAGGTAACTGACGGAATGTATTAAACCTCACTTTTGAATAAGGGATTCCCTTTGTCGCCAAAACAAATACATAGCTTCACATGGGTGTGAAGAAGACGGCTTACGGAAGATAATGATGATGCCACGTCACTCATCAACATTCTGCCAACTTGGTTCTCCTAACCCGCTTTGCTGGACGACCCTTACCATGTCGCCACGTTCGTTCCTTCATCTTCTCCATACCGGCTTTTATTTGAGCCAGCGATGGTCGCCTTTTCGGGTCAGGGACTTCCACAAGTTTTTGCAGTGCTGTGAGGTGTCGCTTTACCTACTCTTTATGAACGTAACTTTGGATGTCATTGAATAAACAGCCGAGGGAGAACACGTCACTGGCAGGCGAGAGGGGTTCACGGTTCATGGATTCTGGGGACATCCAAGGGCTCTCTCCTTCACCCACCAGTTTTAGAACTTGTCCTTCCATAGTGCTCAAGCTGAAGTCAACGAAATGGAATGACACGCCATCGTCGTAGGTCACAGTGATGTTGTCAATTCTAATATCATTGTGTATCACGCCTGCTTCGTGGATTTCTTGCAATTGGTCTACAATGGAGATGAGAGAGTCGACAATTTCTTTTTCTGATCGGGTCAGTAGATACTTCTCATAAGGACTGCCGGCGAAGGACATGATAATCCTGGCAGGTACTTGGGACAGGCCGTACAAGAAAGGAGCCCCTCCGGCTCCCTTTAGGTGACATAGGATTGCGGCCTCATTCAGTAAATTGAACAAGTCGCATCCAGGATGAAGGGTTTTACTTGCACTCTCATCCCCATTGAATAATACTTTGTCTATTATCCCATTGCCTCCCTCGTGCAACTTCTTGATAAACTTAATTTTATCAATTCCCTCCTCGATCAAGAAAACTGGGTCAATCACTTGATTGTGTTCCTCGTCTGGTTCATCAACACACTGTATTTCTGTCAGCTTCTGAGCCTGGGTATCAACTTCGGTATTATCCTTAACATTGATATCAGATTGCTGATCATCCCGCATGTTCCCAACCTCATCGTCACACTGCACGTCATCCTGTACCGTGTCCTCAACCTGGTCATCATCATGTATCGTGTCCTCAGACTGCTCATCACCCTGTACCGTGTCCTCAACCTGGTCATCATCATGTATCGTATCCTCAGACTGCACGTCATCCTGTACCGTGTCCTCAACCTGGTCATCATCATGTATCGTGTCCTCTGACTGCACGTCATCCTGTACCGTGTCCTCAACCTGGTCATCATCATGTATCGTATCCTCAGACTGCACGTCATCCTGTACCGTGTCCTCAACCTGGTCATCATCATGTATCGTATCCTCAGACTGCACGTCATCCTGTACCGTGTCCTCAACCTGGTCATCATCATGTGTCGTGTCCTCAGACTGCACGTCATCCTGTACCGTGTCCTCAACCTGGTCATCATCATGTATCGTGTCCTCAGACTGCACGTCATCCTGTACCGTGTCCTCAACCTGGCCACCATCGAGATCTCTTCGTTGGTCGTGTACAGCTTTTCTTCTCCATCTCCTCAAACAAGTCAATAAAGTAAGTAGGCAAGCTCCAAGTGCTGCAAGTCCAAGCAACGACTGTCGTTTGAGTGAATTTCTAGGATGGTGTACTTCCTGCAGGTAAGCCAGCGCCAACCGCAACTGGATTTTCCTCTGGTGGATGGCCACCAGGGGCCCTGCGACAGGTAGGGTGAACCAGAAGGGCGATGGAACCTATGCTGTGCGAAGCTCATCGGTAAAATCGCTGCAAATTCCAAGAACCTCGTCTACCACGAGACCCACCCACTGCTGTTCCCACCAGATATACACATGCACGCCACACACGACAAGAGCCAACACAAGAAGTTTTATATCCATGCCTTTGGATTTTTTTTTTATCTCAATGCTCAACTGGACTCCCTAAGAAAACATATACTACATGATGGACATTTTTTTAAAGTAAAGACATCCTTTTGTCACGAGAGTAGTGAAGTTAAGAGAGTCTAGTAGTGAAGTTAATTCATGAGTGCAGTTAACTTTAGTACTAATAGTGGAGATATGATGACATTGTCGAATGCAAACGTTGCTAATTTAGTTATCTAAAGTGAATATATAGTGGCATTGTTTACTCCAGTTCAATTCGTATATGACGAATATAGTCATGTAATTAGTTCATTTACAGCGAAGATACAGTCTTGCAGTTATTATAATTCATTTGAAGTGTAGACAGAGTCATGCATTCACTTGAAAATGTAATCATGCAGACATTCGAATTCAGTTATAGTGAAGAAAGAGTCTCGCATGTAGTTATATTGAACATATAGTCATTCACTTTAGTTCATTCATATAGGAGATAGAGTCATACAGTTATTTTTTTTCATTTACTGTGAAGATTCAGTCATGCAACTGTTCTGTTGCAGTTATAGTGAAGATGTGGTCATGCATGTAGTTATGTTGAAAATACAGTCATACATGTAGTTATATTAAATATACTGTCATTCGCTTTGGTTTATTTGTAATGACGATACAGTATAGCAGTTATGTTTCAGTTAAAGTAACGATATAGTCACGCAGTTATTCTATATCAGTTATAGTGAAGATGAAGTTATTCAGTTCTTCATTTTCAGTTATAGTGAAGATAAAGTCATGCAGTTTCTCTGTCTCGGATGTAGTGAAGATAGAGCTTTGAAGAATGTGAAAAAACAGAAGTTATCACGGAGATCACACACGGGCATATTTAAAACAATACTACTTTTAACAATGTTATATGGTTGCGAGGCATATATATATATATATATATATATATATATATATATATATATATATATATATATATATATATATATACATGTGTGTGTGTGTGTGTGTGTGTGTCTGTGTGTGTCTGTGTGTGTGTGTATGTGTGTGTACGAATAAACTTTAAGGCTGGCCGGGGTGTACTGGTGATGCGTTTGACCTAAAATGTAAGTTCAAGCCCGTAGGCTGACCCTACACCTAGCTTGAATCCTTTTGTGTTCACTATAATCTTCTTTACTACATCTCCTCTCCTTAATCCCTTTATCTTCACTATGCAAGGCTTATTATAATCTTCACTACAACCTCATCTTCATATGACCTTATCTTGACTAAGCTGGTCTCAAGGAAGGCTTTAGATTTTACCCGCCCACACAAACAACGTACTTACACGGGGCCCCACGAGTGTAAAACTCCCTCCTAATACAGTGCAAATACATGATTACACACACCTACACACCACCACCACCACTAACAATACACAGAGAAATAGCCTTTTAGGTTGGCTTTGGATCCGCCCTTGAACGTAGTTTGGAGGATTTGGGGGATCAGGTCAATCAGGTTAAGTTCACTACAACCTCATATTCCCTAACGTGTATCTTCACTACTAGCTTAATTTCACTTAACTATACCTTCACTATACCCTCTTCTTCACTACATCGTTATTTCTACCATACCATCATCATTGCACTCCCTGATGTTCACTAAAAGCAGTTCTCATCTTCACTACATAATCATTTTGAATAAACTTTACTCTTTCATAACCCTTATCTCTACTACATTCGTATCTTCACTACATTCTTTTCTTCGCTACAACCTATCTTGACAATATCCTTATCATCACTATACTCTTCTTCACTACACTCTCACCTTAACATCATCCTTCTGTTTACCGAACTTAGTTCAAAGTCTGACTTGAACGTAGCTTTGGAAAGTTTGTGTTCCTCATTGTGTTACCTCCTTACTATCATTGTAAAGGCAATTGTCACCACTCCCTAACTAAACCCTCATCGTCACTACACTCTCATCATTATCATTACTTCTTGATGTTCAATACAAAATTTTAACATATATATTTATCTTCACTACAGAATAATTTTCATTGCACCTTAATCTTCATTACTCCTTGTTTCAGCTACATACGTATCTTCCATTCATTCTTATATCTTATATTAGTTACATCTTTACAATATCTTTATATCTTCTCTGTTCCGTCCTTTGAAAAATTGAAAATGAGAGTAAAGGATTTCCGGCTTTCTGCTCCCTCCCCTTTTAGTCGCCTTGTACGACACGCAGGGAATACGAGGCAAGAATACTTTCTTCCCTATCCCCAGGGATAACAGCATCTGGTGTTCCCAGACGGTCACCCATCCAAGTACTAACCAGACCCAACGTTGCTTAACTTCCCTGATCGGACAATATATATATATATATATATATATATATTTTTTTTTTTTTTTTTTTTTTTTATACTTTGTCGCTGTCTCCCGCGTTTGCGAGGTAGCGCAAGGAAACAGACGAAAGAAAATGGCCCAACCCCCCCCCCCCCCATACACATGTACATACACACGTCCACACACGCAAATATACATACCTACACAGCTTTCCATGGTTTACCCCAGACGCTTCACATGCCCTGATTCAATCCACTGACAGCACGTCAACCCCTGTATACCACATGACTCCAATTCACTCTATTCCTTGCCCTCCTTTCACCCTCCTGCATGTTCAGGCCCCGATCACACAAAATCTTTTTCACTCCATCTTTCCACCTCCAATTTGGTCTCCCTCTTCTCCTCGTTCCCTCCACCTCCGACACATATATCCTCTTGGTCAATCTCTCCTCACTCATTCTCTCCATGTGCCCAAACCATTTCAAAACACCCTCTTCTGCTCTCTCAACCACGCTCTTTTTATTTCCACACATCTCTCTTACCCTTACGTTACTTACTCGATCAAACCACCTCACACCACACATTGTCCTCAAACATCTCATTTCCAGCACATCCATCCTCCTGCGCACATCTCTATCCATAGCCCACGCCTCGCAACCATACAACATTGTTGGAACCACTATTCCCTCAAACATACCCATTTTCGCTTTCCGAGATAATGTTCTCGACTTCCACACATTTTTCAAGGCTCCCAAAATTTTCGCCCCCTCCCCCATCCTATGATCCACTTCCGCTTCCATGGTTCCATCCGCTGACAGATCCACTCCCAGATATCTAAAACACTTCACTTCCTCCAGTTTTTCTCCATTCAAACTCACCTCCCAATTGACTTGACCCTCACCCCTACTGTACCTAATAACCTTGCTCTTATTCACATTTACTCTCAACTTTCTTCTTCCACACACTTTACCAAACTCAGTCACCAGCTTCTGCAGTTTCTCACATGAATCAGCCACCAGCGCTGTATCATCAGCGAACAACAACTGACTCACTTCCCAAGCTCTCTCATCCCCAACAGACTTCATACTTGCCCCTCTTTCCAGGACTCTTGCATTTACCTCCCTTACAACCCCATCCATAAACAAATTAAACAACCATGGAGACATCACACACCCCTGCCGCAAACCTACATTCACTGAGAACCAATCACTTTCCTCTCTTCCTACACGTACACATGCCTTACATCCTCGATAAAAACTTTTCACTGCTTCTAACAACTTGCCTCCCACACCATATATTCTTAATACCTTCCACAGAGCATCTCTATCAACTCTATCATATGCCTTCTCCAGATCCATAAATGCTACATACAAATCCATTTGCTTTTCTAAGTATTTCTCACATACATTCTTCAAAGCAAACACCTGATCCACACATCCTCTACCACTTCTGAAACCGCACTGCTCTTCCCCAATCTGATGCTCTGTACATGCCTTCACCCTCTCAATCAATACCCTCCCATATAATTTACCAGGAATACTCAACAAACTTATACCTCTGTAATTTGAGCACTCACTCTTATCCCCTTTGCCTTTGTACAATGGCACTATGCACGCATTCCGCCAATCCTCAGGCACCTCACCATGAGTCATACATACATTAAATAACCTTACCAACCAGTCAACAATCCAGTCACCCCCTTTTTTAATAAATTCCACTGCAATACCATCCAAACCTGCTGCCTTGCCGGCTTTCATCTTCCGCAAAGCTTTTACTACCTCTTCTCTGTTTACCAAATCATTTTCCCTAACCCTCTCACTTTGCACACCACCTCGACCAAAACACCCTATATCTGCCACTCTGTCATCAGACACATTCAACAAACCTTCAAAATACTCATTCCATCTCCTTCTCACATCACCGCTACTTGTTATCACCTCCCCATTTGCGCCCTTCACTGAAGTTCCCATTTGCTCCCTTGTCTTACGCACCCTATTTACCTCCTTCCAGAACATCTTTTTATTCTCCCTAAAATTTACTGATAGTCTCTCACCCCAACTCTCATTTGCCCTTTTTTTCACCTCTTGCACCTTTCTCTTGACCTCCTGTCTCTTTCTTTTATACTTCTCCCACTCAATTTCATTTTTTCCCTGCAAAAATCGTCCAAATGCCTCTCTCTTCTCTTTCACTAATACTCTTACTTCTTCATCCCACCACTCACTACCCTTTCTAAACAGCCCACCTCCCACTCTTCTCATGCCACAAGCATCTTTTGCGCAATCCATCACTGATTCCCTAAATACATCCCATTCCTCCCCCACTCCCCTTACTTCCATTGTTCTCACCTTTTTCCATTCTGTACACAGTCTCTCCTGGTACTTCCCCACACAGGTCTCCTTCCCAAGCTCACTTACTCTCACCACCTTCTTCACCCCAACATTCACTCCTCTTTTCTGAAAACCCATACTAATCTTCACCTTAGCCTCCACAAGATAATGATCAGACATCCCTCCAGTTGCACCTCTCAGCACATTAACATCCAAAAGTCTCTCTTTCGCGCGCCTGTCAATTAACACGTAATCCAATAACGCTCTCTGGCCATCTCTCCTACTTACATAAGTATACTTATGTATATCTCGCTTTTTAAACCAGGTATTCCCAATCATCAGTCCTTTTTCAGCACATAAATCTACAAGCTCTTCACCATTTCCATTTACAACACTGAACACCCCATGCATACCAATTATTCCCTCAACTGCCACATTATATATATATATATATATATATATATATATATATATATATATATATCTATACAACACTGAAAACAATGAATTTCCCAAATAGAAAATGGAGGCGCCGGGGTTTGAACCCGGGACCTCTCGCATGCCAAGCGAGCGCTCTACCACTGAGCTACGCCCCCAAGAACATATTTTGTGACATAGTATTATATGAAGCACTGAGATTACCACGGCAAAATAGTGTTTGACCGACCGTTGCCGACTAGCCGGCAAAATAACCACAGGGTAAATCTCCATGTTGCTGTCGTGTTTTCCTCTCAATTTTCAACGAAGAAATGAGTTTCACATTTTTATTGTCGTTGCAATAGACTGGAACTATGCAATAAACTGGAACTAAGCAATAGACTGGAACTAAGCAATAGACTGGAACTAAGCAATAGACTGGAACTAAGCAATAGACTGGAACTAAAATGACCTGGTATGAGGTCAGAGCCCTCATTATCATCCCTGCTAACTACCGGGAGCAGATTAAGTCGTTCCACAACCGATGTCCGGCCCATGTTAACTCTGATGTGCCCAGCAGTTGGAGGAGGATCGCCAGAAGCTTCTGGAAGATTTCAAGGACGTCTTGGTGGACCTGACCCTTTCAGATAAGGTCGAAAACCCCAATTTATTGTGAAGATCTTCACTATAATGTTGGACGAACGTACTGAATGTTGCGCACATGAGATGCGGACAAAATGAAAAAAGATAAAGACAAAAATTATGTCTGGTGTGGGTCTCGAACCCACGACCTTGAGTGTGTAAGACTCACGCTCTACCACTGAGCTAACCAGACAATAGAAAATACGTCTGTTTCTTCAATATGAATTAATGAAAATCTTTGCGAGGCAGCGTTAAGAAAAGAGAGAAGTCTTTGACGAAATTTACTTGTTTGGCTCCTTCTTCTGTTCCTCATTATCGAAAGTAAACATACTGAAGGATATATATATATATATATATATATATATATATATATATATATATATATATATATATATATATATATTGAAAAGGATCACAACTTTGCACGTGATCAAGTATATTTTTATGAGTCCACGGGGAAAATAAACACGATAAGTTCCCAAGTGCACTTTCGTGTAAAACTCACATCATCAGGGGAGACACAAGAGAGAAATATAAGAGTCATTGATATACAACGAAGAGACGTAGCTAGGACGCCATATGGTAAACATGTGATTGTCCAAGACAGACAACAAGCGTATCATAAACTTATTATGTGGACAAGAAGGTGAATTGTTTACAAATTTTATCAACATTAAAGTTATCCAATTTGTATTGACCATCACTAATATTAATATTATAATTCTTTGTGTATTCAGAAATAGAAGATTCAATTATATTTCTGGTGGTACTGGAGTTAGAGTTAATAACTGAGATGGCATTATTAACTCTAATTCCAGTACCACGAGAAATATCATTGAATCTTCTATTATTAAATACACAAAGGTATTATAAACCTTGAGGAAGCAACATGGCGGTCAAAAATAAGCTGAAGGAATGAAGTTTATGAATGGAATATCAGTGAGACGATCCAAATGACGAATGAATGAGAGCGTAGTCAACATACAATATAAAAGGACATATTATGAATGGCAGCCAGGCAAGTAACGGCCCAACTGAATGGAAGGATTTAAAAGTTCGCGTTATATGACGAATTTTGATAGATTATCCAAAT
This sequence comes from Panulirus ornatus, assembly GCF_036320965.1. Taxonomy (NCBI): domain Eukaryota; kingdom Metazoa; phylum Arthropoda; class Malacostraca; order Decapoda; family Palinuridae; genus Panulirus; species Panulirus ornatus. The sequence continues at coordinate 1,277,324 of NC_092266.1, forward strand.
TTCCATTCCAGTTATGAAACGTAATGGTTGTGTTCAGTTCTAGAGACAAAGTTTAAAGGTTTGTGTTTCAGAGATGAATCACAAAGGATATCGTTAAATTAACTGACATTAAAATTTGTCAATTAAGTGAATCATTTTGTACAATAGCTATAATTTGACAGAGTTAAAAGTTCACAGTTTCATTACAATTCTCATTTAAAAGTTTGAGTTTCAATGATGGTTTGCACAAGCTTAACGTACATTTAAATTTTGTGTTTATATGGCGTATCTTAAAGGACTCTGGTAAAATAACGCAGCTGGAAGGTTTACGTTCAAATGACGGTGTTTAAATGTTTATTGATGAATGGTAGATTTAAATGGATAGATTTTAAGTTCGCGTTTTCATGAACGACCTTAAACCTTGTGGTTGAATGTCACAGTTTAAAGGTTGGTATGTACAATGTTGACCAGATGGCGGTAGTGTGTAGACACAGCCATACCAGGTCGTATTTATCATCATTAAAGTCACCTTCCTTACTTACTTATGGCGGCGATGAAATTCACTGGTTCTTGATTGTGCACCAATTAACCTATCAGATAATGGTACAATGTTTGCCTGGTGTTGCATATATCACGTCTGTTGTTGAAACACAAGAATGCCAGGTGACTTTGGGAGTGGATGATAATGTAAAGATCAATATAAATGTGGGAAATCTTGAACCGCCATCACCAGACACAACACATGTTTGGATCTGGCGGGGGGAGGGACTTGCCTGTGACGTCACGATGCCCCGCCTCCAGCCTGGCGCCGCTCTGTTTGTGTGTGTGTGTGTGTGTGTGTGTGTGTGTGTGTTTACTACTTTAATCATTATCACGTGAGTCTTTTGAGGAAGGATTTGTACACTCGTGTTGCCCCGTCTCTTAACCTTGTAAGTGTAAAATATGTTTTCACTCCTATGTGCGCTCACACACACACACACACACACACACACACACACACACACACACACACACACATAACCTATAATATTATCTAGTATTTTCTTCAGACGGATATCTTACACCTTGATTATTAAAGCCAAAGAAAAATTTATAAAAACATATACATATATTTCCACACGTGTAGATATATGTTATGTATTGAAATGTGGCGGAAAAATGCCTTATATATTAACAAACGTGATTGAGGACTTAAAGAATCTGGTACAAACATAATGGTTATTGTGATAAATGATTTATTTATGGTAAATATGTATTGTGTTGCATTATAATGGTTGTTCAGAACCAAGGTCTGTAAGCCAGAATCCTTAAGACATGATAAAAACGTGTTAAAAACATAAACATTTATGATCATAAGGAACAGATTACATTAGCATGTTTGTATCTAACAGAAAATCAAATACAAGAGAGACAATTTAAGGCAGGAATATTTCATCTCTTAATAAAACATCTACATCTACGTCCTTTTCTTTCATCATTTCTTATGTTCACTTGTAATAAATGTCTTTTATCTAACATAAAAATTCTGTATAGGTATTTGATTAATGTTCTCCAACAACGCGTTGTATAACTCTTCGTTAGTGAAGTTCATTTCGTGTAATGGATCATGCATTACAAAGTTGTGTCTATCCACACAAGTGTTACACGTCCCAGGTAAAGATATATTCTAGAGATAGTGTATATCTAACATATATATGTGTTTTATAAATATTTATAAAAAGTTTTCCTGAGGGACAATACCTAAGACTTTCGTATTAAAGTTGATCAGTTGTAAGTGATCAAGCATTACAAAGCTGTGTCCATTACCACAGGTGCTACTGATCCCAGGTAAAGGTATTTCATCATCTTTGTATCTTTAACCTTTCTAGTTATAGATGTTTCATCCCTGATTCCATCCTCACAATCGATGTATGTGGTTTACGTTGTCTTTATCCTTAACATATCATTAGTCAGTTGAAGTGGAGAACATCCTTCTGAGCCCAGCCAGTCTACTCTGTCTTCCACATGCTATTCAAGAGGTGTTACCGGATTCCGCCGATACTGTAAGTGCTTACGTCATGAGAGGGCTTCTTTTTTTATAACTTTTGATAATTTATATTGTTTGGGTTATGTATTTGGTTTTGTGATGTTAATAAAATTTATTGAAATTCACATATCATATTCTTTATTTGTCATTTAATAAACTAGTTTATCAAACTTGATTGTCTGTTTGTTTTTATATCATTTACATTTTCTCTGAAAAATATTTTAGTTTAATTCATAAATGATATTTCTAAGTAACACGCGGATAATTTTGTCATTAGTGTTCATCACAGTAAAATAAACAGGTCTATTTTTGAAAGTATACATAAAGGATCGTACTAAAGTTTGGAAGAATATAAACTCATAACTTCTGTAAACCTTGTGCTGATAATAACTACATCACTTTTCTGTAGGCAATATCGTTTTAATGAGTAAAACCCGGATGAAAACCTTGTAATATAAAATTTGATGGTATTATGTTTAGGTTGTTGAAGATATTACTGATTTCTACATGTAAAACATTTATGTTATCTGCAAAATAGAAATCTTTATGTTAGATATGTTAATTCTACCGGTTTCACGTTACATACATATCTGTACCCAGTGCTACAGAAAAGTTATGGGATTTCATTCATTATCGTATTAGATAATTTCCTTAAATACAATGTCCCACGTACTTTCTATAGAAATCCGGTAGCAATATACATTTTACATCTGGATTCTATGACAATCAATGATAGGTTCTCAGACTCAGTAAAGGTGTAATTATTTTTCTTGTATTGAGTCAAGTTTTCGTCCATCACAAAATACCGTAATGCTGTCTAAGGTTCTCTCCTGGGTCTACATTGCTGAACAACGTCAGTGTACAATGGCCAGTGATATTCACCGTAGACATATGTTTACACTGTGTACACATAGCAGGTAAACTACAGTATCATCTTAAGATGTGGAAATAAAACTATCAAGGCAGGAGAAGGATTTAGGTGTCATCAATAGTAGAGATGTAAAGCCAAGACAACAGTGTATTAATGTACGTAATAAGACTAACAGGCAACTTGGTGTCATGTGTTAGTAGCAAGAATGAACAGGTAATATTACAGCTATAGTTAGTCACACAACACTTACATTATGACGTACAATATTGATCACTGTATTACAGTATGCATATCATTTCCTGGATACCAGGCATTAGAATCCTTCCAAATGAACACATTAAGATCATGAGAGTTTCTTTCTCTCACAGGTGGCAGGCAGGGTTAGTTATGTAAGAGGTATGTTTACTGATGTAATCTGTACCTTTACCTGGAATATCATCAACTTCTCATATCGTTACTGTAATACGTATAAACTTAGGTCAGTACAGCATATTGTCAAAGAACAACACCATTAGTCATGAAAAAGTAGATCTATCTATCCTCCTCTGACCTTTAATTTCTATGAACAAATTTCATTATATATAGATAATGGAAGAGCCAATTGGAGTCAAAGTAAATGTAATGATTCATTGATCATTTCCATTCATGGTAAAGACAGGTAGGGGTTTTATGGGTACATGAGACAAAGAGAAACTGTTACTAAGGTTGGAGTATCTGGCAATTATTTCAGATAATCGTAAAAAAATGAAAGAATTAATAAACATTCTTTTTCTTTAGTCTTATTTTTTCATATTTGAAATATTTCATTCATTGATTTCAATCAGATTCGGTAAAAGTTGTGATGATTCAACATTGTGTTTGTAAAACGTCCACTGTGGATCTTCCTCCGTTCCTGAAATACTAAGATAACGACCTTGTGGACGCCGACCACAACACGTCAACATCCCAGTCACAACCCCACGTGGTCACGCTGGCCTCAACCAGTCACAACCCCACGTGATCACGCTAGCCTCAACCAGTCACAACCCCACGTGGTCACACTGGCCTCAACCAGTCACAACCCTAGTGGTCACGCTAGCCTTAACTAGTCACAACTGCACGTGGTCACGCTGGCCTCAATCAGTCACAACTCCACGTGGTCATGCTGGCCTTAACCAGTCACAGCACCACGTGGTCACGCTGGCCTCAACCAGTCACAACCCCAGTGGTCACACTGGCCTCAACCAGTCACAAGCCCCACATGGTCACGCTGGCTTCAACCAGTCACAAGGCCCACGTGGTCACGCTGGCCTCAACCAATCACAAGCGCCACTTGGTCACGCTGGCCTCAACCAGTCACAACCCTACGTTGTCACGCTGGCCTCAACCAGTCACAAGACCCACGTTGTCACGCTGGCCTCAACCAATCACAAGCGCCACTTGGTCACGCTGGCCTCAACCAGTCACAACCCCACGTTGTCACGCTGGCCTCAACCAGTCACAAGCCCCACCTGGTCACACTGGCCTTAACCAGTCACAAGCCCCACGTGGTCACGCTGGCCACAACCAGTCACAAGCCCCACATGGTCACGCTGGCCTCAACCAGTCACAAGCCCCACATGGTCACGCTGACCTCAACCAGTCACAAGCCCCACGTGGTCACGCTGACCTCAACTAGTCACAAGCCCACGTGGTCACGCTGGCCTCAACCAGTTACTAACCCAACGTGGTCACGCTGGCCACAACCGTTCTATATCAACTGTCACCTGCCACCAATTATTGTATCGGATGGGCAATGCCTGGAAGACGACAGCGATGTGCTTTCAGAGTATATTTTCACAGAAACTACATAGTAAAAATAATTTTGTAGTTATAGCTTAAGAATAATTTAAAAAAGACAAAGTTGCATGAAGCATAAAAACGGCCTTAAAAAAGGAGAGTTGCAAGTGTAGCAGGAGCAGCAGCAGGTGGAGAAGATCTTGGTCAAGATGTTATAACCGGCAGGTCATGATGCGGCCCATCATCTACAAGTGGTACACACACCATCCCTAGACCACACTTACACTACACTTGACCCAGCCTTGTGGCACCCGCGCCAGCCAGGTACTCACTGGCAGTCAACATTATATCATGACAACAAACTTGGACCTACAACTAAACACAACTTATAAATAATAATCCAGCTGGCTAGATTGACAACCATCATGGCGGACCGCCAGACATCTGTATATCTCAATCTTTCCTTCATTTATTCTCCAACTTTTTCATGTCATATCCCAACTCCTCTGTTCATCAACATCTTTACGTCATCTCTACACAGTAAGAGTGTATGTGGCACTCAATCTCTCTTGGTATTTCTTCACACAAGTCTCTTTTCCAAGTTCACTTCCTCTCGCCATTCTCTTCTCCCCGACATTGTTTCCTCTTTTTCGAAAACCTCTTCAGATCTTCACTGTCGTCTCCACTGTCGCCTCCAGCAGCCCCTTTCAGCACATTTAACATCCAAAAGTCATTCTTTTACACGTCTTTTCATTAACATGTAATCC
>NC_092266.1:1282824-1312824 GCF_036320965.1 Panulirus ornatus
ATTTCTACCATACCATCACCATTGTACTCCCTGATGTTAACTAAAAATAGTTCTTATCTTCACTACATAATTATTTTGAATAAACTTTAATCTTTGATAACCCTTATCTATACTACATTCGTATCTTCACTACATTCTTTTCTTCACTACAACCTATCTTGACAATATCCTTATCATCACTATACTCTTCCTCACTACACTCTCATCTTAACATCATCTTTCTGTTTACCGAACTTAGTTCAAAGTCTGACTTGAACGTAGCTTTGGAAAGTTTGTGTTCCTCATTGTGTTACCCCCTTATTATCATTGCAAAGGCAATTGTCACTACTTTAACTAAACCCTCATCGTCAGTACACTCTCATCATTATCATTACTCCATGGTGTTCAATACAGAATTTCAGCATATACATATATCTTCACTAAAGAATAATTTCAGCCTATATATTTATCTTCACTACAAAATAATTTTCAGCGCACCTTAATCTTCATTACTACTTGCTTCGGCGATATCCGTATCATCAGTGCAGCCTTATATTCGCTACATCTTTACAATATCTTTATCTTCCAGCCTCCCGTTCCCTCCCCTTTTAGTCGCCTTGTACGCCACGCAGGGAATACGTGGGAAGTATTCTTTCTTCCCTGTCCCCAGGGATAACAGCATCTGGTGTTCCCAGACGGTCACCCATCCAAGTACTAACCAGACCCAACGTTGCTTAACTTCCCTGATCGGACGATATATATATATATATATATATATATATATATATATATATATATATATATATATATATATATACAAGACTGAAAGCAATGAATTTCCCAAATAAAAAATGGAGGCGCCGGGGTTTGAACCCGGGTCCTCTCGCATGCCAAGCGAGTGCTCTACCACTGAGCTACGCCCCCAAGAACATATTTTGTGACATAGTATTATATAAAGCACTGAGATTACCACGGCAAAATACTGTTTGACTGACCGTTGCCGACTAGCCGGCAAAATAACCACAGGATAAATCTCCATGTTGCTGTCGTGTTTTCCTCTCAATTTTCCACGAAGAAATGAGTTTTACTTTTTTATTGTCGTTGCAATAGACTGGAACTAAGCAATAGACTGGAACTAAGCAATAGACTGGAACTAAGCAATAGACTGGCACTAAACAATAGACTGAAACTAAGCAATAGACTGGAACTAAGCAATAGACTGGCACTAAACAATAAACTGAAACTAAGCAATAGACTGGAACTGAGCAACAGACTGGATCTAGACAATAGACTGGAACTAGGCAATAGACTGGAACTAAGTAACAGACTGGAACTAAGCAATAGACTGGAACTACGTAACAGACTGGAACTAAGATGACCTGGTATGAGGTCAGAGCCCTCATTATCATCCCTGCTAACTACCGGAAGCAGATTAAGTCGTTCCACAACCGATGTCCGGCCCATGTTAACTCTGATGTACCCAGCAGTTGGAGGAGGATCGCTAGAAGCTTCTGGAAGATTTCAAGGACGTCTTGGTGGACCTGACCCTTTCAGATAAGGTTGAAAACCCCAATTTATTGTGAAGATCTTCACTATAACGTTGGACGAACATACTGAATGTTGCACACATGTGATGCGGACAAAATGAAAAAAAGATAAAGACAAAAATTATGTCTGGTGTGGGTCTCGAACCCACGACCTTGAGTGTGTGAGACTCACGCTCTACCACTGAGCTAACCAGACAATAGAAAATACGTCTGTTTCTTCAATATGAATTAATGAAAATCTTTGCGAGGCAGCGTTAAGAAAAGAGAGATGTCTTTGACGAAATTTACTTGTTTGGCTCCTTCTTCTGTTCCTCATTATCGAAAGTAAACATACTGAAGGATGTATATATATATATATATATATATATATATATATATATATATATATATATATATATATATATATATATATATATATATATATTGCTTTGTCGTTGTCTCCCGCGTTAGCGAGGTAACGCAAGAAAACAGACGAAAGAATGGCCCAACCCACCCACATACACATGTACATACATACTCGTACACACACGCAAATATACATACCTATACATCTGAACACATTGATATATATATATATATATATATATATATATATATATATATATATATATATATATATATATATATATATATATATATATATATATATATATATATAATAATGATAATTATTATTATTATTATCATTATTATTATTATTATTATTATTATTATTATTATTATTATTATTATTATTATTATTATTATCATTATTATTATTATTATTATTATTATTATCATTATTACTATTATCATTATTATCATTTTGTCATTATCATTGTCATCATTATTAATATTTCTGTTATTATCATTATTATTATTATTATTATTATTATTATTATCATTATTATTATTATTATTACTATTATTATTACTATTATTATTATCATTATTACTTTATTATTATCATCATTATCATCATTATTATTATTATTATTATTATTATTATCATCATTGTTATCATTATTATTATTATCATTATCATTATTATCATTATCATCATTATTAGCATCATCATTATTATTATGTATCATTGTTATCATCATCATCATTATCATTATTATTATCAATATTATTATCATTATTATCATCATTATTCTCATCATTGTAATCATTATGATTATTATTATCATTAAGTATAGTATATCTGCTACTGAAGGATACAATATGCTGGTTATCAAGTGGGAAGTTAGATATGGTATGGATTGTCACTTCACGTGTAGGTTAGTAGGAACTATATTGTGTACCTAGCATGTCTTGTGGAGAATTATAATCGTCCGATAATGATAATGATTAAATCTTATTTCCTGATCTTATCAGTTTTAAAACCACATATATGAAATATCTTTCGCTGACCATATTTTTGTCTACAGTTCGGTATGTACATTTGTGGTCTTAATATTTAGGTGACTAAGTATTGGAATTCACTGGCAGGTATGGTGTGCATTATCACCGAGCCTGAGTCTCAAAGATCAAGGTCATGGGTTCGAGTCTCCAACATTCAGTATGTTCATCCAACGTTATAGTGAAGATCTTGACGATGAATTAGGATTTTGACATTATCTGAAAGCGTTGGGTCAAAGATCAGTGATTTTAAGAGTTTAGTGAGATAGTATTGAAGTGGAGATTGTAGTGGCTGAGGCCAAGAACCAGTGGTGTCCAGTGAGTACTGAAGATGATGACCCTTGTCCTGCCCCACTAGGTCAGGTCAAATGGCACTTAGCGAGGTAACGAGTTAGAGTCAAGAACAGAGGCAAGTATTTGGGGAACAAGTGAGTGTGTCAGCAGTTATGATGTAAGAGACCAGGTATTAGTGATGGTGATTTAAATGCGTAGGTAAGTAATGTGGCAGTGGAAGGTATAACTGAGGCGCATGGAAATGGTGAACAACTTGTGTTGTGTGTGTGTAAAGGACTGGTGTTGGGAATACCTGGTTTGTAAAATGTGATATACATAAATATATGTATGTGAGTAGGAGAGATGGCCAGTGGGCATGACTGGATTACATGTTAATTGAAAGACGTGTAAAAGAAAGACTTTTGGATGTAAATGTGCTGAAAGGGGCTGCTGGAGGCGACAGTGGAGACGACAGTGAAGATCTGAAGAGGTTTTCGAAAAAGAGGAAACAATGTCGGGGAGAAGAGAATGGCGAGAGGAAGTGAACTTGGAAAAGAGATTTGTGTGAAGAAATACCAAGAGAGATTGAGTGCCACATACACTCTTACTGTGTAGAGATGACGTAAAGATGTTGATGAACAGAGGAGTTGGGATACGACATGAAAAAGTTGGAGAATAAATGAAGGAAAGATTGAGATATACAGATGTCTGGCGGGCCGCCATGATGGTTGTCAATCTAGCCAGCTGGGTTATTATTTATAAGTTGTGTTTAGTTGTAGGTCCAAGTTTGTTGTCAGGATATGATGTTGACTGCCAGTGAGTACCTGGCTGGCGCGGGTGCCACAAGGCTGGGTCAAGTGTAGTGTAAGTGTGGTCTAGGGATGGTGTGTGTACCACTTGTAGATGATGGGCCGCATCATGACCTGCCGGTTATAACATCTTGACCAAGATCTTCTCCACTTGCTGCTGCTGCTACACTTGCAACTCTCCTTTTTTAAGGCCGTTTTTATGCTTCATGTAACTTTGTCTTTTTTAAATCATTCTAAAGCTATAACTACAAAATTATTTTTACTATGTAGTTTCTGTGAAAATATACTCTGAAAGCACATCGCTGTCGTCTTCCAGGCATTGCCCATCTGATACAATAATTGGTGGTAGGTGACAGTTGATATAGAGTGGTTGAGGCCAGCGTGACCACGTTGGGTTTGTAACTGGTTGAGGCCAGCGTGACCACGTGGGCTTGTGACTAGTTGAGGTCAGCGTGACCATGTGGGGCTGTGACTGGTTGTGGCCAGCGTGACCAGGTGGGGCTTGTGACTGGTTAAGGCCAGTGTGACCAGGTGGGGCTTGTTATTGGTTGAGGCCAGCGTGACCAGGTGGGGCTTGTGACTGGTTGTGGCCAGCGTGACCAGGTGGGGCTTGTGACTGGTTAAGGCCAGTGTGACCAGGTGGGGCTTGTTACTGGTTGAGGCCAGCGTGACAACGTGGGGCTTGTGACTGGTTAAGGCCAGTGTGACCAGGTGGGGCTTGTTACTGGTTGAGGTCAGCGTGACCATGTGGGGCTTGTGACTGGTTGAGGTCAGCGTGACCACGTGGGGCTTGTGACTGGTTGAGGTCAGCGTGACCATGTGGGGCTTGTGACTGGTTGAGGCCAGCGTGACCATGTGGGGCTTGTGACTGGTTGAGGCCAGCATGACCACGTGGGGCTTGTGACTGGTTAAGGCCAGTGTGACCAGGTGGGGCTTGTGACTGGTTGAGGCCAGCGTGACAACGTGGGGTTGTGACTGGTTGAGGCCAGCGTGACCAAGTGGCGCTTGTGATTGGTTGAGGCCAGCGTGACAACGTGGGTCTTGTGACTGGTTGAGGCCAGCGTGACAACGTAGGGTTGTGACTGGTTGAGGCCAGCGTGACCAAGTGGCGCTTGTGATTGGTTGAGGCCAGCGTGACCACGTGGGCCTTGTGACTGGTTGAAGCCAGCGTGACCATGTGGGGCTTGTGACTGGTTGAGGCCAGTGTGACCACTGGGGTTGTGACTGGTTTAGGCCAGCGTAACGACTTGGGGCTTGTGACTGGTCTTAATAAGGCCAGTGTGACCACGAGGGGCTTGTGATTGGTTCAAGCCAGCGTGACCACGTGTTGCTTTTGACTGGTTAAGGCCAGCATGACCACGTGGGGCTTGTGACTGGTTAAGGCCAGTGTGACCAGGTGTGGCTTGTGACTGGTTAAGGCCAGCGTGACCACGTGGGGTTGTGACTGGTTGAGGCCAGCGTGACCACGTGGGGTTGTGACTGGTTGAGGCCAGCGTGACCACGTGGGGTTGTGACTGGTTGAGGCCAGCGTGACCACGTGGGGTTGTGACTGGGATGTTGACGTGTTGTGGTCGGCGTCCACAAGGTCGTTATCTTAGTATTTCAGGAACGGAGGAAGATCCACAGTGGACGTTTTACAAACACAATGTTGAATCATCACAACTTTTACCGAATCTGATTGAAATCAATGAATGAAATATTTCAAATATGAAAAAATAAGACTAAAGAAAAAGAATGTTTAATTCTTTCATTTTTTTACGATTATCTGAAATAATTGCCAGATACTCCAACCTTAGTAACAGTTTCTCTTTGTCTCATGTAGTCATAAAATCCCTACCTGTCTTTACCATGAATGGAAATGATCAATGAATCATTACATTTACTTTGACTCCAATTGGCTCTTCCATTATCTATATATAATGAAATTTGTTCATAGAAATTAAAGGTCAGAGGAGGATAGATAGATCTACTTTTTCATGACTAATGGTTTTGTTCTTTGACAATATGCTGTACTGACCTAAGTTTATACGTATTACAGTAACGATATGAGAAGTTGATGATATTCCAGGTAAAGGTACAGATTACATCAGTAAACATACCTCTTACATAACTAACCCTGCCTGCCACCTGTGAGAGAAAGAAACTCTCATGATCTTAATGTGTTCATTTGGAAGGATTCTAATGCCTGGTATCCAGGAAATGATATGCATACTGTAATACAGTGATCAATATTGTACGTCATAATGTAAGTGGTGTGTGACTAACTATAGCTGTAATATTACCTGTTCATTCTTGCTACTAACACATGACACCAAGTTGTCTGTTAGTCTTATTACGTACATTAATACACTGTTGTCTTGGCTTTACATCTCTACTAATGATGACACCTAAATCCTTCTCCTGCCTTGATAGTTTTATTTCCACATCTTAAGATGATACTGTAGTTTGCCTGCTATGTGTACACAGTGTAAACATATGTCTACGGTGAATATCACTGGCCATTGTACACTGACGTTGTTCAGCAATGTAGACCCAGGAGAGAACCTTAGACAGCATTACGGTATTTTGTGATGGACGAAAACTTGACTCAATACAAGAAAAATAATTACACCTTTACTGAGTCTGAGAACCTATCATTGATTGTCATAGAATCCAGATGTAAAATGTATATTGCTACCGGATTTCTATAGAAAGTACGTGGGACATTGTATTTAAGGAAATTATCTAATACGATAATGAATGAAATCCCATAACTTTTCTGTAGCACAGGGTACAGAAATGTATGTAACGTGAAACCGGTAAAATTAACATATCTAACATAAAGATTTCTATTTTGCAGATAACATAAATGTTTTACATGTAGAAATTAGTAATATCTTCAACAACCTAAACATAATACCATCAAATTTTATATTACAAGGTTTTCATCCGGCTTTTACTCATTAAAACGATATTGCCTACAGAAAAGTGATGTAGTTATTATCAGCACAAGGTTTACAAGGTTTTAAACAAGTTATGAGTTTATATTCTTCAAAACTTTAGTACGATCCTTTATGTATACTTTCAAAAATAGACCTCTTTATCTTACTGTGATGAACACTAATGACAAAATTATCCGCGTGTTACTTAGAAATATCATTTATGAATTAAACTAAAGTATTTTTCAGAGAAAATGTATACTGATATAAAAACAAACAAACAATCAAGTTTGATAAACTAGTTTATTAAATGACAAATAAAGAATATGATATGTGAATTTCAACAATTTTATTAACATTACAAAACCAAATACATAACCCAAATAATATAAATTATCAAAAGTTATAAAAAAGAAGCCTTCTCATGACATAAGCACTTATAGTATCGGCGGAATCCGGTAACACCTCTTGAATATCATGTGGAAGACAGAGTAGACTGGCTAGGCTCAGAAGCATGTTCTCCACTTCAACTGACTAATGATATGTTAAGACAACACAAACCACATACATCGATTGTGAGGATGGAATCAGGGATGAAACATCTATAACTAGAAAGGTTAAAGATACAAAGATGATGAAATACCTTTACCTGGGATCAGTAGCACCTGTGGTAATGGACACACCTTTGTAATGCTTGATCACTTACAACTGATCAACTTTAATACGAAAGTCTTAGGTATTGTCCCTCAGGAAAACTTTTTATAAATATTTATAAAACACATATATATGTTAGATATACACTATCTCTAGAATATATCTTTACCTGGGACGTGTAACACTTGTGTGGATAGACACAACTTTGTAATGCATGATCCATTACACGAAATGAACTTCACTAACGAAGAGTTATACAACGCGTTGTTGGAGAACATTAATCAAATACCTATACAGAATTTTTATGTTAGATAAAAGACATTTATTACAAGTGAACATAAGAAATGATGAAAGAAAAGGACGTAGATGTAGATGTTTTATTAAGAGATGAAATATTCCTGCCTTAAATTGTCTCTCTTGTATTTGATTTTCTGTTAGATACAAACATGCTAATGTAATCTGTTCCTTATGATCATAAATGTTTATGTTTTTAAAACGTTTTTATCATGTCTTAAGGATTCTGGCTTACAGCCCTTGGTTCTGAACAACCATTATAATGCAACACAATACATATTTACCATAAATAAATCATTTATCACAATAACCATTATGTTTGTACTAGATTCTTTAAGTCCTCAATCACGTTTGTTAATATATAAGAAATTCTTTCTCCACATCTCAATACATAACATATATCTACACGTGTGGAAATATATGTATATATTGTTATATTTTTTTCCTTATCTTTTCTAATCAACCTACAAGGTATATGTCTAAAGAAAATACTGGATAAAATCCTAAGTTATGTGTGTGTGTGTGTGTGTGTGTGTGTGTGTGTGTGTGTGTATGTGTGTGTGTGTGTGTGTGAGCACACATAGTAAAGGTTAAGGGACGGGACAACACGAGTGTACAACTCTCTCCCGTAATACATAAATACTAATCACACACACACACACACACACACACACACACACACACACACACACACACACACACAGAGCGGCGCCAGGCTGGAGACGGGGCATCGTGACGTCACAGGCAAGTCCCTCCCCCCGCCAGATCCAAACATGTGTTGTGTCTGGTGATGGCGGTTCAAGATTTCCCACATTTATATTGATCTTTACATTATCATCCACTCCCAAAGTCACCTGGCATTCTTGTGTTTCAACAACAGACGTGATATATGCAACACCAGGCAAACATTGTACCATTATCTGATAGGTTAATTGGTGCACAATCAAGAACCAGTGAATTTCATCGCCGCCATAAGTAAGTAAGGAAGGTGACTTTAATGATGATAAATACGACCTGGTATGGCTGTGTCTACACACTACCGCCATCTGGTCAACATTGTAGATACCAACCTTTAAACTGTGACATTTTAACAAATTGTTTCAAAACGACTCCATGAAACGCGAACTTAAGATTCATCCATTTAACTCCCTCATTCATTAACGAACATTTAAACATTATCATTTGAACGTAAACTTTCCAGCTGCATTATGTCAACAAAGTCCTTTTAAATACGTCATATAAACACAAACATTGAAAATACGTCAGTTAAACAAAAACTTGTGCAAATCGTCATTAAATCTCGAACTTTTAACCTCGTCAATTAAACACTTTAATACTACCATGCAACAGCGAACTTTTAAACACCGTCAAATTGCAGCTGTTGTATGAAATGCTTCACATAGCTAAGGAATTTTAAAGGGAATTATTTTAACGATATTCCTGGAATTCTGCACTTTAAAGATGAACCTTTAAATTCTGTCTCTGGAGGTAAACATGACCTTTAAATTCCACCAGAGCAATGGAAGTTTGTACAATTAATTTAACTCTACCACTGAACGCGAACTTTTAAATTTAGCTGGGCGGGGCTCTTATTCCCTGGCTGCCATTACTACTTTGTCCATTTCAACTGTGTGTTTATATCGCTCTCATTCACTCTTAATTACGAGGCTGGTGGCCATTTGTCAACAAAAGCTCTGCCATTCATTGACCGAGAACTAGAGAACAACAACAACAACAAGCAATAAGCAAGTATGTGATGGTGATGGTGGCGTGTATGTAAGTGCAACTCTGAGGATAGTTTGGAGAATGTGTGGGTCGTAATAGTAATTAGAGGAGGTGGAAAATGGCAGAAATCTTGGGTGTATTATGGTGGTGAGTGTGGAGGCAGGTGGCGGGCGCCTCCTTAATTTCGTGGGTGTTGGAGTGTTTGGCTGGTGGGTGCCGGAAACCTGGTCCTGTTACTGGAGACGTGCAGCCAAGGACAGTAAGATTCACCAAGTCGTCCATGGTGTGGAGAGGTTGGTGCCAGACCTGGTCTAGGTAGCCTAAGACAACTTGACATTCTCCTGCGAGATGCTGGTATTGTAAGCTACAAGTGCAGCACTATTGATGGTGTGAGGATAGTGCCAACTACAACTCAGGAGTGGAGTGTGAGTACCACCAGCTGGTTGATGGTGAGGATAGTGCCAACTACAACTCAGGAGTGGAGTACATGTGGTGTGAGTGAGGAGTGGAGTACATGTGGTGTGAGTGAGGAGTGGAGTACATGTGGTGTGAGTGAGGAGTGGAGTACATGTGGTGTGAGTGAGGAGTGGAGTACATGTGGTGTGAGTGAGGAGTGGAGTACATGTGGTGTGAGTGAGAGGAGTGGAGTACATGTGGTGTGAGTGAGGAGTGGAGTACATGTGGTGTGAGTGAGGAGTGGAGTACATGTGGTGTGAGTGAGGAGTGGAGTACATGTGGTGTGAGTGAGGAGTGGAGTACATGTGGTGTGAGTGAGAGGAGTGGAGTACATGTGGTGTGAGTGAGGAGTGGAGTACATGTGGTGTGAGTGAGGAGTGGAGTACATGTGGTGTGAATGGCGCCACTGTCAGGCAACCCATTGTATACTGTGGTTAAGGCAGCCACTTTCCTAACACAGTAGCCGGTCTACGGTCGATGACCAATCAACTACCGCGGGGGCGAAGCACGGAAACCATTGGTCCGCGGAGGACCAATCATGACGGCAGCGGTCCTCCAATAGGGAGTCGACGCGCAGTAGCGCTGCCCAAGTGGCTACCTGGGAAACAATATGGAGGAGTGGCCACGCCTGGACACTGGTACTAGTACTTTTAACAATGTTATATGGTTGCGAGGTATGGGCTCTCGATAGTGTTGTGGGAAGGAGGGTGGATGTTTGGGAAATGAAATGTTTGAGGAATGTATTTAGTGTGAGGCGGCTTGATCGAGTATGTAATGAAAGGGTGAGAGAGAAGTGTGATAATGAAAAGAAAAAACAGGAATGTGGCTGAGGGAGCAGAAGAGGGTGTGCACGTAATAGAGAAAATGGAACTATGTTGTATACTAGGGTCACCGTGCCGTCAGTGGACTGAACCAGGGCATGAGAAACGTGATGGGAAGGTCTGTGGGGCCTGGTTGTAGATAGGGAGCTGTGGTTTCGGTGCATTACACATGACAGCTTGTGTGTGGATGTGAGCGGATTTGGTCTTCCTTCGTCTGTTTCTTAGCGCTACCTTTCTGACGCAGGAGATGGCGATGTTATTTCCTGTGACGCTGGATGGTGTCGGAAATGTGGGGTTCATTAAGAATGGACGAGTAAGGTCTTAACAGGTCGTGTATGTGTGTGTGTGTGTGTGTGTGTGTGTGTGTGTGTGTGTGTGTGCATGTATAAATACATACATAGGTGTAAAGATATGGTACATATACAGAAAGTCAGGAGACTGGGCAACGCGAGTGTAAAACTCTCTCCCCTTAAGGCATAAACAAGGATCATTTAAGAATGAATAATCACTATTTGCTTGTGGACAAAATGAACCAGTACAGGCAGTGGAATTCTTTAACAGCATCAGGGGAGGGAGGGAGGGGGCAGAGGTGTTGTTAATCCTGGGAGAAGCGAAGCAATCCCCACTGGGAGAGGCAGAGTCATCCCCTACATTCCTACCACTAGAGCTGGACCTGTGAGTGGTGGTGGGGGAGAGGCTGGAGTTCGACTCTGGGTGTAAGTGTTGGCCATATTGGTGGGTGGTGTTGTTGTTTGTAGAGGCCGAGGTCGAACTTGTGACACCATCGCTCCACTGCCAGGCATATCCAGGAGAGGCAGGTGCAGGTGAACTGGTCGACCTCTGATTGTAATTACCCGTTTTGTACTGTAACGTGGTAAGGGGGAGGGAGGGGCGGGGGTTTGGTTCTGACACTCGTAATGCACCTCTCTCTCTCTCTCTCTCTCTCTCTCTCTCTCTCTCTCTCTCTCTCTCTCTCTCTCTCTCTCTCTCTCTCTCTCTCTCTCTCTCTCTCTCTCTCTCTCTCTCTCTCTCTCTCTCTCCACAACTGTGAAGAAATCCTTTTTTGACCAAGCGAGACAGAAGACACAGTCAGGTGTGCAGACGTGACAACACGGTCAGGAGGTGTACACACCCAGCAGCGGGGCCATCTTGACCCTCTGAGACATGGATAGAAATTTTAAAAAGTTCAGTAGATATTAGATTATATAATATATATCTATATAAGTATATATAATATATGGAAAGGTAACTGACGGAATGTATTAAACCTCACTTTTGAATAAGGGATTCCCTTTGTCGCCAAAACAAATACATAGCTTCACATGGGTGTGAAGAAGACGGCTTACGGAAGATAATGATGATGCCACGTCACTCATCAACATTCTGCCAACTTGGTTCTCCTAACCCGCTTTGCTGGACGACCCCCCTTACCATGTCGCCACGTTCGTTCCTTCATCTTCTCCATACCGGCTTTTATTTGAGCCAGCGATGGTCGCCT
This sequence comes from Panulirus ornatus, assembly GCF_036320965.1. Classification (NCBI taxonomy): domain Eukaryota; kingdom Metazoa; phylum Arthropoda; class Malacostraca; order Decapoda; family Palinuridae; genus Panulirus; species Panulirus ornatus. The sequence goes on from NC_092266.1 coordinate 1,295,182, forward strand.
TTTCGGGTCAGGGACTTCCACAAGTTTTTGCAGTGCTGTGAGGTGTCGCTTTACCTACTCTTTATGAACGTAACTTTGGATGTCATTGAATAAACAGCCGAGGGAGAACACGTCACTGGCAGGCGAGAGGGGTTCACGGTTCATGGATTCTGGGGACATCCAAGGGCTCTCTCCTTCACCCACCAGTTTTAGAACTTGTCCTTCCATAGTGCTCAAGCTGAAGTCAACGAAATGGAATGACACGCCATCGTCGTAGGTCACAGTGATGTTGTCAATTCTAATATCATTGTGTATCACGCCTGCTTCGTGGATTTCTTGCAATTGGTCTACAATGGAGATGAGAGAGTCGACAATTTCTTTTTCTGATCGGGTCAGTAGATACTTCTCATAAGGACTGCCGGCGAAGGACATGATAATCCTGGCAGGTACTTGGGACAGGCCGTACAAGAAAGGAGCCCCTCCGGCTCCCTTTAGGTGACATAGGATTGCGGCCTCATTCAGTAAATTGAACAAGTCGCATCCAGGATGAAGGGTTTTACTTGCACTCTCATCCCCATTGAATAATACTTTGTCTATTATCCCATTGCCTCCCTCGTGCAACTTCTTGATAAACTTAATTTTATCAATTCCCTCCTCGATCAAGAAAACTGGGTCAATCACTTGATTGTGTTCCTCCTCTGGTTCATCAACACACTGTATTTCTGTCAGCTTCTGAGCCTGGGTATCAACTTCGGTATTATCCTTAACATTGATATCAGATTGCTGATCATCCCGCATGTTCCCAACCTCATCGTCACACTGCACGTCATCCTGTACCGTGTCCTCAACCTGGTCATCATCATGTATCGTGTCCTCAGACTGCTCATCACCCTGTACCGTGTCCTCAACCTGGTCATCATCATGTATCGTATCCTCAGACTGCACGTCATCCTGTACCGTGTCCTCAACCTGGTCATCATCATGTATCGTGTCCTCTGACTGCACGTCATCCTGTACCGTGTCCTCAACCTGGTCATCATCATGTATCGTATCCTCAGACTGCACGTCATCCTGTACCGTGTCCTCAACCTGGTCATCATCATGTATCGTATCCTCAGACTGCACGTCATCCTGTACCGTGTCCTCAACCTGGTCATCATCATGTGTCGTGTCCTCAGACTGCACGTCATCCTGTACCGTGTCCTCAACCTGGTCATCATCATGTATCGTGTCCTCAGGCTGCACATCATCCTGTACCGTGTCCTCAACCTGGCCACCATCGAGGTCTCTTCGTTGGTCGTGTACAGCTTTTCTTCTCCATCTCCTCAAACAAGTCAATAAAGTAAGTAGGCAAGCTCCAAGTGCTGCAAGTCCAAGCAACGACTGTCGTTTGAGTGAATTTCTAGGATGGTGTACTTCCTGCAGGTAAGCCAGCGCCAACCGCAACTGGATTTTCCTCTGGTGGATGGCCACCAGGGGCCCTGCGACAGGTAGGGTGAACCAGAAGGGCGATGGAACCTATGCTGTGCGAAGCTCATCGGTAAAATCGCTGCAAATTCCAAGAACCTCGTCTACCACGAGACCCACCCACTGCTGTTCCCACCAGATATACACATGCACGCCACACACGACAAGAGCCAACACAAGAAGTTTTATATCCATGCCTTTGGATTTTTTTTTTATCTCAATGCTCAACTGGACTCCCTAAGAAAACATATACTACATGATGGACATTTTTTTAAAGTAAAGACATCCTTTTGTCACGAGAGTAGTGAAGTTAAGAGAGTCTAGTAGTGAAGTTAATTCATGAGTGCAGTTAACTTTAGTACTAATAGTGGAGATATGATGACATTGTCGAATGCAAACGTTGCTAATTTAGTTATCTAAAGTGAATATATAGTGGCATTGTTTACTCCAGTTCAATTCGTATATGACGAATATAGTCATGTAATTAGTTCATTTACAGCGAAGATACAGTCTTGCAGTTATTATAATTCATTTGAAGTGTAGACAGAGTCATGCATTCACTTGAAAATGTAATCATGCAGACATTCGAATTCAGTTATAGTGAAGAAAGAGTCTCGCATGTAGTTATATTGAACATATAGTCATTCACTTTAGTTCATTCATATAGGAGATAGAGTCATACAGTTATTTTTTTTCATTTACTGTGAAGATTCAGTCATGCAACTGTTCTGTTGCAGTTATAGTGAAGATGTGGTCATGCATGTAGTTATGTTGAAAATACAGTCATACATGTAGTTATATTAAATATACTGTCATTCGCTTTGGTTTATTTGTAATGACGATACAGTATAGCAGTTATGTTTCAGTTAAAGTAACGATATAGTCACGCAGTTATTCTATATCAGTTATAGTGAAGATGAAGTTATTCAGTTCTTCATTTTCAGTTATAGTGAAGATAAAGTCATGCAGTTTCTCTGTCTCGGATGTAGTGAAGATAGAGCTTTGAAGAATGTGAAAAAACAGAAGTTATCACGATCACACACGGGCATATTTAAAACAATACTACTTTTAACAATGTTATATGGTTGCGAGGCATATATATATATATATATATATATGTGTGTGTGTGTGTGTGTGTGTGTCTGTGTGTGTCTGTGTGTGTGTGTATGTGTGTGTACGGATAAACTTTAAGGCTGGCCGGGGTGTACTGGTGATGCGTTTGACCTAAAATGTAAGTTCAAGCCCGTAGGCTGACCCTACACCTAGCTTGAATCCTTTTGTGTTCACTATAATCTTCTTTACTACATCTCCTCTCCTTAATCCCTTTATCTTCACTATGCAAGGCTTATTATAATCTTCACTACAACCTCATCTTCATATGACCTTATCTTGACTAAGCTGGTCTCAAGGAAGGCTTTAGATTTTACCCGCCCACACAAACAACGTACTTACACGGGGCCCCACGAGTGTAAAACTCCCTCCTAATACAGTGCAAATACATGATTACACACACCTACACACCACCACCACCACTAACAATACACAGAGAAATAGCCTTTTAGGTTGGCTTTGGATCCGCCCTTGAACGTAGTTTGGAGGATTTGGGGGATCAGGTCAATCAGGTTAAGTTCACTACAACCTCATATTCCCTAACGTGTATCTTCACTACTAGCTTAATTTCACTTAACTATACCTTCACTATACCCTCTTCTTCACTACATCGTTATTTCTACCATACCATCATCATTGCACTCCCTGATGTTCACTAAAAGCAGTTCTCATCTTCACTACATAATCATTTTGAATAAACTTTACTCTTTCATAACCCTTATCTCTACTACATTCGTATCTTCACTACATTCTTTTCTTCGCTACAACCTATCTTGACAATATCCTTATCATCACTATACTCTTCTTCACTACACTCTCACCTTAACATCATCCTTCTGTTTACCGAACTTAGTTCAAAGTATGACTTGAACGTAGCTTTGGAAAGTTTGTGTTCCTCATTGTGTTACCTCCTTATTATCATTGTAAAGGCAATTGTCACCACTCCCTAACTAAACCCTCATCGTCACTACACTCTCATCATTATCATTACTTCTTGATGTTCAATACAAAATTTTAACATATATATTTATCTTCACTACAGAATAATTTTCATTGCACCTTAATCTTCATTACTCCTTGTTTCAGCTACATACGTATCTTCCATTCATTCTTATATCTTATATTAGTTACATCTTTACAATATCTTTATATCTTCTCTGTTCCGTCCTTTGAAAAATTGAAAATGGGAGTAAAGGATTTCCGGCTTTCTGCTCCCTCCCCTTTTAGTCGCCTTGTACGACACGCAGGGAATACGAGGCAAGAATACTTTCTTCCCTATCCCCAGGGATAACAGCATCTGGTGTTCCCAGACGGTCACCCATCCAAGTACTAACCAGACCCAACGTTGCTTAACTTCCCTGATCGGACAATATATATATATATATATATATATATATATATATATCTATACAAGACTGAAAACAATGAATTTCCCAAATAGAAAATGGAGGCGCCGGGGTTTGAACCCGGGACCTCTCGCATGCCAAGCGAGCGCTCTACCACTGAGCTACGCCCCCAAGAACATATTTTGTGACATAGTATTATATGAAGCACTGAGATTACCACGGCAAAATAGTGTTTGACCGACCGTTGCCGACTAGCCGGCAAAATAACCACAGGGTAAATCTCCATGTTGCTGTCGTGTTTTCCTCTCAATTTTCAACGAAGAAATGAGTTTTACTTTTTTATTGTCGTTCCAATAGACTGGAACTATGCAATAAACTGGAACTAAGCAATAGACTGGAACTAAGCAATAGACTGGAACTAAGCAATAGACTGGAACTAAGCAATAGACTGGACCTAAGATGACCTGGTATGAGGTCAGAGCCCTCATTATCATCCCTGCTAACTACCGGAAGCAGATTAAGTCGTTCCACAACCGATGTCCGGCCCATGTTAACTCTGATGTGCCCAGCAGTTGGAGGAGGATCGCCAGAAGCTTCTGGAAGATTTCAAGGACGTCTTGGTGGACCTGACCCTTTCAGATAAGGTCGAAAACCCCAATTTATTGTGAAGATCTTCACTATAATGTTGGACGAACGTACTGAATGTTGCGCACATGTGATGCGGACAAAATGAAAAAAGATAAAGACAAAAATTATGTCTGGTGTGGGTCTCGAACCCACGACCTTGAGTGTGTAAGACTCACGCTCTACCACTGAGCTAACCAGACAATAGAAAATACGTCTGTTTCTTCAATATGAATTAATGAAAATCTTTGCGAGGCAGCGTTAAGAAAAGAGAGAAGTCTTTGACGAAATTTACTTGTTTGGCTCCTTCTTCTGTTCCTCATTATCGAAAGTAAACATACTGAAGGATATATATATATATATATATATATATATATATATATATATATATATATATATATATATATATATATATATATATATATATATTGAAAAGGATCACAACTTTGCACGTGATCAAGTATATTTTTATGAGTCCACGGGGAAAATAAACACGATAAGTTCCCAAGTGCACTTTCGTGTAAAACTCACATCATCAGGGGAGACACAAGAGAGAAATATAAGAGTCATTGATATACAACGAAGAGACGTAGCTAGGACGCCATATGGTAAACATGTGATTGTCCAAGACAGACAACAAGCGTATCATAAACTTATTATGTGGACAAGAAGGTGAATTGTTTACAAATTTTATCAACATTAAAGTTATCCAATTTGTATAGACCATCACTAATATTAAGATTATAATTCTTTGTGTATTCAGAAATAGAAGATTCAATTATATTTCTCGTGGTACTGGAGTTAGAGTTAATAACTGAGATGGCATTATTAACTCTAATTCCAGTACCACGAGAAATATCATTGAATCTTCTATTATTAAATACACAAAGAATTATAAACCTTGAGGAAGCAACATGGCGGTCAAAAATAAGCTGCAGGAATGAAGTTTATGAATGGAATATCAGTGAGACGATCCAAATGACGAATGAATGAGAGCGTAGTCAACATACAATATAAAAGGACATATTATGAATGGCAGCCAGGCAAGTAACGGCCCAACTGAATGGAAGGATTTAAAAGTTCGCGTTATATGACGAATTTTGATAGATTATCCAAATTTTAATTCCAGTTATGGAACTTAATGGTTGTGTTCAGTTCTAGAGACAAAGTTTAAAGGTTTGTGTTTCAGAGATGAACCACAAAGGATATCGTTAAATTAACTGACATTAGAATTTGTCAATTAAGTGAATCATTTTGTACAATAGCTATAATTTGACAGAGTTAAAAGTTTGCAATTTCATTACAATTCTAATTTAAAAGTTTGAGATTCAATGATGGTTTGCACAAGTTTAACGTACATTTAAGTTTTGTGTTTATATGACGTATCTTAAATGACTCTGGTAAAATAACGCAGCTGGAAGGTTTATGTTCAAATGACGGTGTTTAAATGTTTATTGATGAATGGTAGATTTAAATGGATAGATTTTAAGTTCGCGTTTTCATGAGCGACTTTAAACCTTGTGGTTGAATGTCACAGTTTAAAGGTTGGTATGTACAATGTTGACCAGATGGCGGTAGTGTGTAGACACAGCCATACCAGGTCGTATTTATCATCATTAAAGTCACCTTCCTTACTTACTTATGGCGGCGATGAAATTCACTGGTTCTTGATTGTGCACCAATTAACCTATCAGATAATGGTACAATGTTTGCCTGGTGTTGCATATATCACGTCTGTTGTTGAAACACAAGAATGCCAGGTGACTTTGGGAGTGGATGATAATGTAAAGATCAATATAAATGTGGGAAATCTTGAACCGCCATCACCAGACACAACACATGTTTGGATCTGGCGGGGGGAGGGACTTGCCTGTGACGTCACGATGCCCCGCCTCCAGCCTGGCGCCGCTCTGTGTGTGTGTGTGTGTGTGTGTGTGTGTGTGTGTGTGTGTGTGTGTGTGTACTACCTTAATCATTATCACGTGAGTCTTTTGATGAAGGATTTGTACACTCGTGTTGCGTGTTTTACGTTCAAGATGCTTGGTTTTTCGTTCATGGATTGAACAGAAGCAACCAACGATGGTTGCTACTGCCCAATCCATGAAGTCCCCCCCACCACGGAAAGGTAACCAAGCTTCGGGGGGGATGGGTGTTTACCCTGACGCCAACGGAGAAACTCAATACAATATTTTTATTATAACTTTCCTTAATCTTGAAAAATGAATCAATCAGAGGGAACAATAGCCCCAGTCATATGAAGATTGGCTAACCGAATGTATATAGTTGTCAGTCCTCCTCAAACTTGTATATTTTCGATCATTAGAGCATCCATCTGTTCATCTCATATAAGTGTTGCTAAGACAGTTGTCTATTAGTGCAGAGATCTTTTCCTCGGTAAAGAAAGTGTAGCCGGACTCCGCCCTCATGAGGTTACTGCACGACACCAAAGATCACCCTTTGGTAGGCTGTGCTATAGGCAGCACAACTCCGTCAAAGATCTCACTCCATAAGTGAACTTATATAGATTCCTTTTTTAACATTTTGTCTTGTCTATAAGGAACTCATCAGTTCTTCTCCAGTGAAAGCAAAAAATCATCGAGAAATTCATTTGCTTCCTCAATATCAGGATCTTGTGGCTCTGTGTGGGGGACGGGGGTGGTGGTCTCTGTGACTGGCTGTGTTTGGAGAGCGGGGCTGGTGGTCTCTGTGACTGGCTGTGTCTGGAGATCAGGGGAAGTCTTGGGTATAAATTTCAATATACTGTGAGCGATATCGTCTCTCAACCGATTCCTCTCGATCTTCTCTTGCACGGCCTTCATGATACGTTTGGGCGGCTTTCTCCATTTTCTTTGCATTTCAGTTGGTGATCCTGCGCCATCGAGCCACATGATACCAGAATAGTGTCGTTCCTGTTTCCCAACGGGTCCAATCTTGGTGTCACACATGATGCCGAGTGAACCCAAATGGCGGCCGATGTTTACGTTGGAAGCCACGGGCTCGTTATGTATCTTGCAGTAACTTTCATACCGTTGCTGCAGCTCTTTCCTGCTGATAAGGTACCGCTTCATAGTAATAGTCTTTCCCTTCATTTGAACGAAGGTATTCATGAAACTAACAAAGGAAGCCTTTCCTTTGTAATCCCGTTTGTAGTAACAGAAAGCCATTGAAGACGTGGATTGGGTCAGGCGAAGTTACACAGACTAACAAGACAGTCCTATAATCAATGGTTCTGTATCAGCACTGAACTCGAAATACGTCAGAACGACAATTTCAACCCAGGGCTGAAGGGCCAGTTGATGATATTCTCACGTCTTGCTCAACCAAGTAACCTCGGTTAGACCTTGTTTATATTTAAATATAGTAAAGTTAATATAGTGAAGCTTGATGATTCTATTTATATGTAAGTTGCAATGTACTTTGATCGAGTAAGTAACGTAAGGGTAAGAGAGATGTGTGGAAATAAAAAGAGCGTGGTTGAGAGAGCAGAAGAGGGTGTTTTGAAATGGTTTGGGCACATGGAGAGAATGAGTGAGGAAAGATTGACCAAGAGGATATATGTGTCGGAGGTGGAGGGAACGAGGAGAAGAGGGAGACCAAATTGGAGGTGGAAAGATGGAGTGAAAAAGATTTTGTGTGATCGGGGCCTGAACATGCAGGAGGGTGAAAGGAGGGCAAGGAATAGAGTGAATTGGAGCGATGTGGTATACAGGGGTTGACGTGCTGTCAGTGGATTGAATCAAGGCATGTGAAGCGTCTGGGGTAAACCATGGAAAGCTGTGTAGGTATGTATATTTGCGTGTGTGGACGTGTGTATGTACGTGTGTATGGGGGTTGGGCCATTTCTTTCGTCTGTTTCCTCGCGCTACCTCGCAAACGCGGGAGACAGCGACAAAGTATAAAAAAAAAAAAAAAAAAAAAAAAAAAAAAAAAAAAAAATATATATATATATATATATATATATATATATATATATATATATATATATATATATATATATATATATATATATATATATGTATGTATTTTCAATAATGGATGGAACTCGGCTCCTAAGGTGATTTTGTTGTTGGAGTGGGACCTCCAGCCATTCTGTCCACCTTTTCCCTTTCTGGACATGTGGTGGTGCATTGGGTAGTGTGGCAACCTTCGTCTTCATCTTTTTGGGTGCAGGCTTGCAAACCTCGTGGAGTAGTTTTTGGGTTTGCTTCTTTACTGCACCCGACATTGCCATCTGGGCGTAGCTATCTACCCGGGCTGGTGGGTCAGCCAGCATAGCTACACGCTCACTCGGTACCTGGGCTGGTGGACGAGCAGCCTTCCTTTCTTCCATGGCTACAGTCTGCCTAACGACCTGGGGTTGTGGAGCAGCCATCCTTACTACCACCCAGGTTGGTTGATCAGCCTTCTTTCGTTTCTTTGCTACACCCTTCTGGTTGGGTTGGTTGGGCAACCTTCTTTTTCCTCTTCTTCGATACAACCTGCCAACCGAATTCGTCTGCTGGTGGGTCCGTTTCTTTCATTGATACAACCTCTGTAGCCACTTGGGCTGGCCGGTCAACCTTCGGTTGTAGGTAAAAGTATATATATAGAATAATGTGGTTATCATCAGCAGCCAGAGGCCATTCCTCCCTCCTTGCCTGCAGAGTTCTTGATTTTCTGGAAAGTTCTACGAAATTCTGGTAAGATAAATACTATTGAGAGGACGTTGTTAGGGGACAGTCAGGTTCAGTTTAGAGTTTGTTGTGGGATGGTTCTTTTACTGTGTCGTATCAGCCAGATGGGTATTTCTTTTCACAGTTTTCGTTAAAGTTTGGTTTCTAGAGGCATAATCTAGAACACTATTTTCCATATGTTTATCATTTTTCTCGTTATATTTTCATTATCATCATTAGTTATGTTATTGTTGACTTTCAGATATTTGATGTTATGTTTGTGATTCCCGTGGAAGCGTCTGACATCTTGCTAGAAGACTTTCTGGTCACAATATTTCTGCACTGGGGAGTTGATCGTATTCTTTTATTGCAGGTTTTGTTATTATCTTGCTTTACATTAAGGTCTACTGGAGGTTTTCCCAATGTTGGTTGAACATATGTCCAGCAACAGGAGATGGAGTAAGATACAGTATTGATGAGATTTATCTATCTATATAACTATCTAAATATTGCTCTATCAGACTATTAATCTAACTATCTATCTATCTATATATCTATATATCTTTATCTGAAAGTCTACAATAATAGAATCATTGATATATGAAGTATAACAATGTCCTCTCAATGGCAATTATCTCACCAGAATCTTCTAGAACCTTCCAGAAAACTATGAACTCTGCATGCAAGGAGGGAGGAATGGTCTCTGGCTATCGAAAAAGTCATATTATTCCATATATATGTTTATATATACAAATTTATGTATATACATGAATGTATATATAACATACAGAATAATGCTGTTATCATCAGTATCGAAGAAAACTGAAAAGATGAGTTCCCACCGAGATTCGAACTCGGATTGCTGGATCCAGAGTCCAGAGTGCTAACCCTTACACCATGGGACCTGATAAGAACAGATGTGATTTCATCTAAATGTTTTACATATAATCAACCAGAGGCCATTCCTCCCTCCCTGCCTGCAGGGTTCAAGGTTTTCTAGAAGGTTCTCGAAGATTCTGGGTAGGAACTGCCATTGAGAGGACGTAGTTATACGTATCATTAATGATATTGTTGTTGACTTTCTGATTTAGAAAGAAGATAGATAGATAGATAGATGGATAGATAGGTAAAAAACAGATATTAGATAGATCGATAGATACGTAAGGCTGTATATGTCTATTTTCACAGAAATCATTGATATCTGCGTTATTCTGCAAGAAATACATGTACATGGATGTAGTGATAATATGGGTTAGGTATAAGACCAGTCGTGTTGAGATTGTAGTGAATGTGACCATTGACTTCAACCTTAATGGTTTAGTGAAGATAAAGTTGTAGTGAAGATAAATCTTGAAGTGACTCATAAGGTTGTTGTGAGTATAAGGATGCATCGTAAATGAGTACTTCCTACCTGAAAGTCAACAATTACAAAATTGATCAAGTATAACAACATCCTCGGACAACCAACTACAAACACCAACCATAGAGTGAACCTGACTGTTACCTAACGACGACCTCTCAAAGGTAATGATCTTACCAGAATCTTCGAGAACCTTCTAGAAAACCTTGAACCCTGCAGGCAGGGAGGGAGGAATGGCCTCTGGTGGATTATATGTAAAACATTTAGATGAAATCACATCTGTTCTTATCAGGTCCCATGGTGTAAGGGTTAGCACTCTGGACTCTGGATCCAGCAATCCGAGTTCGAATCTCGGTGGGAACTCATCTTTTCAGTTTTCTTCGATACTGATGATAACAGCATTATTCTGTATGTTATATATACATTCATGTATATACATAAATTTGTATATATAAACATATATATGGAATAATATGACTTTTTCGATAGCCAGAGACCATTCCTCCCTCCTTGCATGCAGAGTTCATAGTTTTCTGGAAGGTTCTAGAAGATTCTGGTGAGATAATTGCCATTGAGAGGACATTGTTATACTTCATATATCAATGATTCTATTATTGTAGACTTTCAGATAAAGATATATAGATATATAGATAGATAGATAGTTAGATTAATAGTCTGATAGAGCAATATTTAGATAGTTATATAGATAGATAAATCTCATCAATACTGTATCTTACTCCATCTCCTGTTGCTGGACATATGTTCAACCAACATTGGGAAAACCTCCAGTAGACCTTAATGTAAAGCAAGATAATAACAAAACCTGCAATAAAAGAATACGATCAATTCCCCAGTGCAGAAATATTGTGACCAGAAAGTCTTCTAGCAAGATGTCAGACGCTTCCACGGGAATCACAAACATAACATCAAATATCTGAAAGTCAACAATAACATAACTAATGATGATAATGAAAATATAACGAGAAAAATGATAAACATATGGAAAATAGTGTTCTAGATTATGCCTCTAGAAAACAGAAACTTTAACGAAAACTGTGAAAAGAAATACCCATCTGGCTGATACGACACAGTAAAAGAACCATCCCACAACAAACTCTAAACTGAACCTGACTGTCCCCTAACAACGTCCTCTCAATAGTATTTATCTTACCAGAATTTCGTAGAACTTTCCAGAAAATCAAGCACTCTGCAGGCAAGGAGGGAGGAATGGCCTCTGGCTGCTGATGATAACCACATTATTCTATATATATACTTTTACCTACAACCGAAGGTTGACCGGCCAGCCCAAGTGGCTACAGAGGTTGTATCCATGAAAGAAACGGACCCACCAGCAGACGAATTCGGTTGGCAGGTTGTATCGAAGAAGAGGAAAAAGAAGGTTGCCCAACCAACCCAACCAGAAGGGTGTAGCAAAGAAACGAAAGAAGGCTGCCCAACCAACCTGGGTGGTAGTAAGGATGGCTGCTCCACAACCCCAGGTCGTTAGGCAGACTGTAGCCATGGAAGAAAGGAAGGCTGCTCGTCCACCAGCCCAGGCACCGAGTGAGCGTGTAGCTATGCTGGCTGACCCACCAGCCCGGGTAGATAGCTACGCCCAGATGGCTATATCGGGTGCAGTAAAGAAGCAAATCCAACAACTACTCCACGAGGTTTGCAAGCCTGCACCCAAAAAGATGAAGACGAAGGTTGCCACACTACCCAATGCACCACCACATGTCCAGAAAAGGAAAAGGTGGACAGAATGGCTGGAGGTCCCACTCCAACAACAAAATCACCTTAGGAGCCGAGTTCCATCCATTATTGAAAATACATACATATATATATATATATATATATATATATATATATATATATATATATATATATATATATATATATATATATATATATATATATATATATATATACAAACTACATTGCAACTTACATATAAATAGAATCATCAAGCTTCACTATATTAACTTTACTATATTTAAATATAAACAAGGTCTAACCGAGGTTACTTGGTTGAGCAAGACGTGAGAATATCATCAACTGGCCCTCCAGCCCTGGGTTGAAATTGTCGTTCTGACGTATTTCGAGTTCAGTGCTGATACAGAACCATTGATTATAGGACTGTCTTGTTAGTCTGTGTAACTTCGCCTGACCCAATCCACGTCTTAAATGGCCTTCTGTTACTACAAACGGGATTACAAAGGAAAGGCTTCCTTTGTTAGTTTCATGAATACCTTCGTTCAAATGAAGGGAAAGACTATTACTATGAAGCGGTACCTTATCAGCAGGAAAGAGCTGCAGCAACGGTATGAAAGTTACTGCAAGATACATAACGAGCCCGTGGCTTCCAACGTAAACATCGGCCGCCATTTGGGTTCACTCGGCATCATGTGTGACACCAAGATTGGACCCGTTGGAAAACAGGAACGATACTATTCTGGTATCATGTGGCTCGATGGCGCAGGATCACCAACTGAAATGCAAAGAAAATGGAGAAAGCCGCCCAAACGTATCATGAAGGCCGTGCAAGAGAAGATCGAGAGGAATCGGTTGAGAGACGATATCGCTCACAGTATATTGAAATTTATACCCAAGACTTCTGATCTCCAGACACAGCCAGTCACAGAGACCACCAGCCCCGCTCCCCAGACACAGCCAGTCACAGAGACCACCAGCCCCGCTCCCCAGACTCAGCCAGTCACAGAGACCACCAGCACCGCTCTCCAGACACAGCCAGTCACAGAGACCACCAGCCCCGCTCCCCAGACACAGCCAGTCACAGAGACCACCAGCCCCGCTCCCCAGACACAGCCAGTCACAGAGACCACCTGCCCCGTCCCCCACACAGAGCCACAAGATCCTGATATTGAGGAAGCAAATGAATTTCTCGATGATTTTTTGCTTTCACTGGAGAAGAACTGATGAGTTCCTTATAGACAAGACAAAATGTTAAAAAAGGAATCTATATAAGTTCACTTATGGAGTGAGATCTTTGACGGAGCTGTGCTGCCTATAGCACAGCCTACCAAAGGGTGATCTTTGGTGTCGTGCAGTAACCTCATGAGGGCGGAGTCCGGCTACACTTTCTTTACCGAGGAAAAGATCTCTGCACTAATAGACAACTGTCCTAGCAACACTTATATGAGATGAATAGATGGATGCTCTAATGATCGAAAATATACAAGTTTGAGGAGGACTGACAACTATATACATTCGGTTAGCCAATCTTCATATGACTGGGGCTATTGTTCCCTCTGATTGATTCATTTTTCAAGATTAAGGAAAGCTATAATAAAAATATTGTATTGAGTTTCTCCGTTGGCGTCAGGGTAAACACCCATCCCCCCCGAAGCTTGGTTACCTTTCCGTGGTGGGGGGGACTTCATGGATTGGGCAGTAGCAACCATCGTTGGTTGCTTCTGTTCAATCCATGAACGAAAAACCAAGCATCTTGAGCGTAATTGTCGTATAAATTCACTTGGTGTCAAAACTGACGCGAAAGTGGTTGTCTCAATTTTGTCAGAGATGTTTGTGCGTCTCGGCCTGATGGCGGGAGTCGGTTTGGCGCTGTGGTCATGAGGGAATACGAGGAAGATTGGCAACCGTCCCAGAAGTAGCTACAGTGAGGCCCAGCAGCTGTCCCTAATACTGTGGAAGGCACTCATGTAAGGTGTGCAGTGAGGCGCAGCAGTAACAAGGGAAACGGACAACCGAAAACAGCAATCTTGATCATCAGGAGGATATCCAATGCTCAGAGTAGATAAGGACGATTATTGTATGGCTTCGCTCGGAGGATGAAAATCTTAGCCGTCAAAATCAACAAGTAAAATAACTAGTAGTTAGTGGTAGTGAAGTGGAATTACCGCATTTCTGTGGTCTTAATAGTAAAACGAAACTTTTCGTTTTCTCCATCAATCTAGAGGTGTTGTAGACCACCATCCTTAAGGTTGTAGAGTAATGGTAACTACAAGGTTATGACCTCAGCAAATTTGTGATGGAAAGTGCAGGAAATGTGGTAATGTATATAATATAAATTGTATATTGTTGTATAATAAATGTGTATCAAAATTTTGTCTTCTCTGTTCCCGTTCATAAATTCAAATACAGGTAAGTCTTCTCTCTAACGAGGTGGGATAAGCTACGTGCACTCGGCTTGTAAATGTGGTAACTTTCCCTTCATTACTACAATGTTGTGCTGAACTGAAGATGTAGAATTCCGTAGACGAAACTAAGATAGGAAATCAATCTACATCAAAAATTGAACGTATGCATCTTTAGATGGACATAAAACAAACGGACGGAGGGGCACACTGGAGCAAATGAATTTCAATATCACCACTTAAAGTAGGCCTTTCAACTAGTTGTGGCTTTAAAGCAAACTTTTTCTAGCCAAGGTTTAGTTAGCACCTAAACTAATCCCCACGACCTTACCTTAAGAAATATTTTCAGAAGGTACTGTCTGAACATATTTCTAAGGTAAGGTCATTTAGGTTTGGTTTAGATGCTACCCTAACCTAGGCTAGAAAAAGTTTCCTTTGCTTCAGAGCCCCAACTACGTAGACGGGCTACTGTTGATATTAAACAGTAACAGAAAGGTGATAAAACTGAGATGAAATGAATAAAAATATAGAATGGGTCAGTTGAAAGTTGAAGTATTTGCTAAATGACAATTTTTGCATCCTAAAGTCAGTCACTTAAATCACAATGCTGAATATTGTTTTAATTGTTGGAACTAGTTACAGGAAGTAAAAATATCAAGCTTAAAGGGATGCCATTGCAATAACTTCATATACCTGTATAGGATCTCTTAAACTTCTTTTCCCTAAAGCTGAATGGATTTAAGTCGTTTAATCTGCTCTCTGAATTTGTTTCTCAGTCCAGTAATCATCTTTGGAGATTAACTCAGTAATTTCTCCATTCAATGTCTTCCTTTTCAAATTAGTTGACGACCACAGCAGTACAATATCCAAGCTGGGATGGCTATGTTTTGGAAAGGCGAGAGGTCAGGTTATGCAAGAATGTTAGAAATGGCTTCTATCAGTTTCTACCCTATCTACTCTAAAAATTTTGGGTTATTAGAACTTAAAGATTTATGAGTAAATAATACTGAAAGTTGGTTTAAAGTTGCCTGACCCAACATAACAACACCTTGGTAATGGTGACCTGATGAAGGATACTGAACCTAACCTAACCTATATTAACACCTGACTAGTGATTATATGATCAAGGATGCCTCAGCTATCCTAACTTTAACGTTAAGCTCTATCTCACTTTCCTTAACCTTCATTTTAAGGATAACATCAAAATGGAAAACTCTTTAACATCGACGATAATATATTCTACGTACTCAAGTGATTAAAGTGGGTGGAGCCGTCCCAACATTACTTAGTAAAAATGGGCCTGGATAAGCAACACAGACGTATTAGGCCTTTGTGATTTATTTTTTTTAATTTCTGTTTGATTTTGATGAAGAACAAATTTCATTATTACTTGAAAACTTATTGCCCTCCAGATATGATTTAATTTACTACTTTCTCAATGGAATAAATACAAAGGTTTTCACCACTATTCAGTATTTTATCTTTCTGTAATAAGCTCCTCTTTTGTACGTATAATCCACTCCTGCCATTTTATTGATATCTGCACACACACACACACACACACACACACACACACACACACACACACACACACACACAAACACATGTATATATATATATACTTGTATATAGATATTAGAAAGGATCACAATTTTGTGCGTGATCAAGCGATCTCAATTTGACAGTTAAATTATCATCATTTCAATCTATGTTCCTTAGGGCATTACGTATTTGCAGTCCAGAGTTTATTGACAATATGTTTAAGAGGATATATTCGATTGGATCTAAGTTGAAGTAAACTAGATCTTTCATTGATGAATCTCTTAAGTTAGCAAAGAAATCATTTTATAAAGTTGAGCCCATACCCTCCACTGACACGAAGAATCTTTTAGTTCTCCCTTTTGATAATAACTTTACTGTACCTCCCATGTTGCTTAGATCCTTTAATGTAAATGTTGCCTTTAGCAACAATATTATTATAAAGAATATCTTAAGCAGGAACTCACCAAAAAATTCTCCTGGGCGCATCTATAAACTACCATGTAATAATTGTGATAAGTTTTATGTTGGTCAGACTGGTAAGAATCTTTCTGTTAGACTTAAGCAACATAAATATAGTATAAGAAAAGGAAAAGAATCAAAACTTGCTTAATTAAGTTTAAAACTATTGTATTGATTGGAGCAATGCCATATCAGCTATTAACTCTAACTCCAGTACCACGAGAAATACCATTGAATCTTCTATTATTAAATACACAAAGAATTATGACTTTGAAATTGATAAAGCTCTATACATATTGGATAACTTTATTGTTGATAAGATTTGTAAACAATCCGTCTTCTTGTCCATATAATAAGTCTATGATACACTAGTTGTCTGTCTTGGACAATCGCATGTTTGCCAAATGGCGTCCTAGCAACGTTTATTCGTTATATATCAACTAACTGTTATATATATATATATATATATATATATATATATATATATATATATATATATATATATATATATATATATATATATATATATATATATATATATATATATATATATGTATATATATATATATATATATATATATATATATATATATATATATATATATATATATATATATATATATATATATATATATATATATATATATATATATATATATATTTTATATATATATATATATATATATATATATATATATATATATATATATATATATATATATATATATATATATATATATATATATATGTATATATATATATATATATATATATATATATATATATATATATATATTCTTTCTTTTTTTTTTCTATCATACTTTGTCGCTGTCTCCCGCGTTAGCGAGGTAGCGCAAGGACACAGACGAAAGAATGGCCCAACCCACCCACATACACATATATATACATACACGTCCACACACGCACATATACGTACCAATACATCTCAACGTATGCATACATAAACACACAGACATATACATATATAC
>NC_092266.1:1317824-1345829 GCF_036320965.1 Panulirus ornatus
AAGTTTTCGTCAACAAACCGACAGCCAGACAGCGCAAGTGTAATTAGTACCCCCAGCTGTTGACAACGTGCATAATTAAGCAGCCATTGCTCACGCGAGAGTACTCCTGCTTTCCTGTCTTTCTTATATAGTCTTTGTATTACTACACACACACACACACACACACACACACACACACACACACACCATTATATTTCCACTACAAGCTACATTACACTCTCCACTAGAGGCAATTCTGCCTAGTGTACACCCTCTACCGCAACCTGCCATCATCACTATATTGATGTTTCATCTTCACTACACTAGTGTTTCAACTTCACTATGTTAATGTATCATCTAGGATATTAGATCAATGAGGAAACAAGAGTCGACTATATTTTTGTGTGGCTTCACTATATTTTTGCAAGTGCTGGTCTATGAAAGTTTACTTCGTCAAGTAAATCATTCATCTCACCAGATCGCAGAAATGACTCACGTCCGCGCTGCCCATCGGTACCCTGGCAAGGAATCCTTCCTTGAATTTTTCGAGGCTCACATCCAGCAAACCGGGGCTGTTAAAGATTGTATAAGCCGAACTGAGCTATATTTGCGATACTGTGAATTCTGCGAAGGCTTCGGGTACGAGAAAGCTGCCGTCCTGAACGTCGGGAGAACACTGGGACGGTGGGGCATCAAGGCAGAGCGCAGACTTGGAGGACGCAACGGCCGCCACCAGGAGTACGCCTACACCAGAATTGCCTGGTTGTCCGGCAGTGAGGGCCTGGCCCAGGGAGGAAAGCGGTGCCTTCCAGAATGCCAAAGGCCTTCCAGGAAGAGATCACGTCTGGATATCGAATCCGTGTACGAGAGAGTAGTGGTGAAGATCCAGACTCGGCATCAAGATGATGATGACCTGTGCGAAGGCGGACCCAGCGAGGAAACTGGTGTAGTTGACACAGGAGCAGCCGCCATCCACATCAATGTTTCTTTGGCTCCCACCAAACAACGGGGCAAAGTGATGCCTACCACTGAATTGGTGACCTTGATCCCCTACTTGTATGGGGATGAATCAGGCCTGGTGGATCCCGACCTACTCGTACTGGTCGTCGATGAAGACCCTGATGTGTCCGTCGCTGCGGCTGGAGGATCAACAGCACCTGCAGCAGCAGCCGACCCTAAAGCTGAAGCGGCCGTGTTGAAGATTAAAGTCCACACCACCAACATTCATCCCTGAAATTCCTTGAAACTTAAGTTCTCATCGCTGAGATTGGAGAAGCCGCTCCTCCTCCAGCAGTCGACCCTGTTATACCCGGTCCTCAGAAGACACTTCCTATGGCAAAAGTTCTCATTCAGTTGCAAATTATTGACAAACTATTGTACGAATGAAGTGGTTACCATAAAGGATCAAATCGTTAGGAAAACTTCCTAACATTTATGAGTCCCATCCATAGGGATGAAAAAAAAATAAGAAAAATACATCCATTCTGTTGGGTGCCATAAACATGGCACAAATGGACCCTAAGTCGAACTGCTGACCTCCTAGTGGTAGGGTCCGGGCAACTTTGAGGGAACATTAACCCTTAAAGGCTAACAGCAGTCGCACAAAAGCAATAAAAATTAATCATTTTTAGTCATTTACAATAATCACAGACGATGGTTATAGCCTCGCCCATTTATCATCTCATTCGCTGTGAACGAAATCATAGGCGACTCTGATTCCACCTACATCTATCAAGTTTACCTATTTATTCAACCATCTATCTATCTGTCTATCGTCTTTGTTTGAAGATTTTATGTATCATGTAAATCTCAGCCATTGAAATGTCCTGAGATCAATGTCGTAGTGAACAAATCAATTCTAGTTTGGACTGAAATAGTCCCGTTTTTGCACCTTCCTTCACCATTTGTCCACCATTTACTCCCCGTAAGGATTTACGAACTAACTTCAGAGTCGTATTACAAACATATGAAACATGTCACCAACTCACCGTTTTGTTCATATTTTTTGCTATATTACATCTGTCAGTTTCTAACTACAATTATCGAATGAATATCTTTATATATTTTGCAGATGTTTCAGTTCCTTCATGACAATAATAAACCAGACATTGTTTTCATCATGTAACATGCAGTTCAAGAAGAAAGTCTATAGATGAGAAAAATCCAGTTGCATAAATTCAATTAATTAGATAACACGCACAATACTAGGCCCTCTTGACCAACAACATTTCAGACGTAATGGTTACTCGAACATCGGCCACTGAGATAAAGAAAGGAAAACAAAAAAATGTTAAGTAAAACTATATCAGTACAAATCCAATGTATCGTATGTACTGATATGAAAGATAATATATAGTCTGTATTGATATCAAAGACAATATAGGCAGCAAGTATGAATTTTTCCTTTATAAATGGAAGATGATGATTGCCACTGCGATCTCGACCTGCCGTTTTCTTAATGAAATGTACGTCTCCTGAGAACGAGGCGAGGCGACCGACGCTCACGTCTGGCTCGACCCAGTTTGAGAAAATATATATATATATATATATATATATATATATATATATATATATATATATATATATATATATTATCCCTGGGGATAGGGGATTAAGAATACTTCCCACGTATTCCCTGCGTGTCGTAGAAGGCGACTAAAAGGGGAGGGAGCGGGGGGCTGGAAATCCTCCCCTCTCGTTTTTTTTTTAAATTTTCCAAAAGAAGGAACAGAGGGGGCCAGTTGAGGATATTCCAAAAAAGGCCCAGTCCTCTGTTCTTAGCGCTACCTCGCTAACGCGGGAAATGGCGAATAGTTTAAAAAAAAAAAAAATATATATATATATATATATATATATATATATATATATATATATATATATATATATATATATATATTATTATTTTTTTATTATACTTTGTCGCTGTTTCCCGCGTTTGCGAGGTAGCGCAAGGAAACAGACGAAAGAAATGGCCCAACCCCCCCCCCCCATACACATGTATATACATACGTCCACACACGAAAATATACATACCTACACAGCTTTCCATGGTTTACCCCAGACGCTTCACATGCCTTGCTTCAATCCACTGACAGCACGTCAACCCCGGTATACCACATCGCTCCAATTCACTCTATTCCTTGTCCTCCTTTCACCCTCCTGCATGTTCAGGCCCCGATCACACAAAATCTTTTTCACTCCATCTTTCCACCTCCAATTTGGTCTCCCTCTTCTCCTTGTTCCCTCCACCTCCGACACATATATCCTCTTGGTCAATCTTTCCTCACTCATCCTCTCCATGTGCCCAAACCACTTCAAAACACCCTCTTCTGCTCTCTCAACCACGCTCTTTTTATTTCCACACATCTCTCTTACCCTTACGTTACTCACTCGATCAAACCACCTCACACCACACATTGTCCTCAAACATCTCATTTCCAGCACATCCATCCTCCTGCGCACAACTCTATCCATAGCCCACGCCTCGCAACCATACAACATTGTTGGAACCACTATTCCTTCAAACATACCCATTTCTGCTTTCCGAGATAATGTTCTCGACTTCCACACATTCTTCAAGGCCCCCAGGATTTTCGCCCCCTCCCCCACCCTATGATCCACTTCCGCTTCCATGGTTCCATCCGCTGCCAGATCCACTCCCAGATATCTAAAACACTTCACTTCCTCCAGTTTTTCTCCATTCAAACTCACCTCCCAATTGACTTGACCCTCAACCCTACTGTACCTAATAACCTTGCTCTTATTCACATTTACTCTTAACTTTCTTCTTCCACACACTTTTCCAAACTCAGTCACCAGCTTCTGCAGTTTCTCACATGAATCAGCCATATATATATATATATATATATATATATATATATATATATATATATATATATATATATATATATATATATATATATATATATATATATATATATATATATATATATATATATATATATATATATATATATATATATATATATATATATACATATCCCCGGGGATAGGGGATATAAGCACTCTTCACGTGTCGCAGAAGGCGACTAAAGGAGACTGGAACGAGATGCTGGAAACCCTCCCCTACATGTATCTTAACTTTTTAAAATGGGAAACAGAAGAAGGAGTCACGCGGGAAGTGCTCATGCTCCTCGAAGGCTCAGACTGAGGTGTCTAAATGTGTGTGGATGTAACCAAGTTGAGAAAAAAGGAGAGATAGGTAGTATGTTTGAGGAAAGGAACCTGGATGTTTTGGCTCTGAGTGAAACGAAGCTCAAGGGTAAAGGGGAAGAGTGGTTTGGGAATGTCTTGGGAGTAAAGTCAGGGGGTAGTAAGAGGACAAGAGAAAGGGAAGGAGTAGCACTACTACTGAAACAGGAGTGTTGGGAGTATGTGATAGAGTGTAAGAAAGTAAACTCTAGATTGATATGGGTAAAACTGAAAGAGGATGGAGAGAGATGGGTGATTATTGGTGCATATGCACCGGGGCGACACCACCACCACAACCACCAACACCACCACCATCACCAACACCACCACCATCACTACCATCACCACCACCACCACCACCGCCACCACCACCACCATCACCATCACCACCATCACCAACACCACCACCATCACCACCATCACCATCACCACCACCATCACCACCATCACCATCACCAACACCACCACCATCACCAACACCACCACCATCACCACCACCACCACCATCACCAACACCACCACCATCACCACCATCACCACCACCACCACCACCATCACCACCACCACCACCACCATCACCATCACCACCACCATCACCAACACCCCCAACCACCACCACAAAAAAAAGTCAAAACATTTATGAACTTCGCAACCAGGTGCGTGCAGAAGTCTTTTTAACTGGCTCTCCCCTTTCTTCAAGAACCTCATTCGTTCCTTGTTACTTATGTAAACATTCTGTTTAACCTTATATCATAAGAAAACAGAAAGTAGAACCAAGAAAGGTATCCTAAATATATCTTTCTCTTACGCCTCCGAGACTATTTTCATCTTATTATCAAATCTCTTGCACATATCGTGTCCACAGTACTTATCATAACAATCACAACAGATTCTAATGACAGAACATGAGGATAAAAGACAAGTGAAAATGATCATAAATGTGAGAGATTCGCTTGGTGCGTTGAACGTAGTGACCCCGTCCAATATATGGTGGTAATGGTCACGCCCGTTCATGCTTCAGATCAAAGACATTGGCCACCCTAAGTGTGGGAGCCAACCTGACTACACGGCTCCCTTTTCTAATGTCCGCTGGAGCAGACCTATGGGGAAAATAAGCATTGTATCAAGAGTGAATGAGAAGACAAGAACTACTTCTCAGAATTGAGGACCTATGAATTTATGGACATTTTGCTGCTATTGTGGGTTGCTTGCCAAGTACACAAACTTTTCTTGTGTTTAAAGTGGGTTTGAGAGCCTCTAGTGATACACACATTCTATTGTACTACTGAAGTATGGGTTGGTGCGTCTGTAGTCTTCCTGCTTATCAAATTTAGGTAAATATCTCCTTTTGTCACGTAAAACTGCAGGCTCCCAAACCCCTACACTTTCCATGTTAGTGAAACGTACACTGGAAAGCCCACAGACATTTGTATTACCGCGAAAGGCAGGCAGGCAACTTAAAAAGCTGGCAGACAAGTGACACAGCAGACAAGCAGGCAAGTAGGCAAAAGGAAGGTAGACAAATGGGCAGGCAGGCAGGCATGCAGAAAAAAGGCAGGAAGGCAAGCAATCAGGTAGGCAAACGCAGGCAAGCAGGCAATGAAAAAACAGTGAGGCAGGCAATCAAGCAAAAAGGCAGGTAAACATGAAAAAAAGTGACAAAAACGCAGGCAAGCAAACAGGCAAGGAAATAAAAAACAAGCAAGCAGACAATGGCGTCTTAGCAACATCTCTTTTTTGTATATCACTTGACTGTTCTACGTCATCTATCTCGTTCTTGTATCTCCCCTATTTTCTCATCTTGGTTACATCCACACACATTTAGACACCCCAATCTGTGCCTTCGAGGAGGCTGAGCACTCCCCGCGTGACTCCTTCTTCTGTTTCCCCTTTTAGAAAGTTAGAATACAAGGAGGGAAGGGTTTCCAGCCCCCCGCTCCCGTCCCCTTTAGTCGCCTTCTGCGACACGTGAGAAATGCGTGGGAAGTATTCTTTCTCCCCTAATCCCAGGGATAAGAATATATATATATATATATATATATCATACAAAGCTCCAACAGCCAGGATCGAACCTGGGACCCCTTGTGCAAGAGGCAGGCATGCTAACCGCTAGGCTAAGGGACTGTATAATAGGAAACAACTATTCGAAATACTAAGTACTCGAATACCCTTCGTCTCACAATGGTGAGCAACGGGGTCTATCGATTGTTTCCGAACAGAACAACTATTATACAGTCCCTTAGCCTAGCGGTTAGCATGCCTGCCTCTTGCACAAGGGGTCCCAGGTTCGATCCTGGCTGTTGGAGCTTTGTATGTTCTATGAAAGTGCGCGTTCATATACACTTTATTCGTATTCATATAACTCCGCGTTGCACAGTCAGGTTCGGTAAAACGCTATCAGCTGGCTATGTGTTCTGTTCGGAAACAACCGATAGACCCCGTTGCTCACCATTGTGAGACGAAGGGTATTCGAGTACTTAGTATTTCGAATAGTTGTTTCCTATTATACAGTCCCTTAGCCTAGCGGTTAGCATGCCTGCCTCTTGCACAAGGGGTCCCAGGTTCGATCCTGGCTGTTGGAGCTTTGTATGTTCTATGAAGGTGCGCGTTCATATACACTTTATTCGTATATATATATATATATATATATATATATATAAAATATTATATAATCAATTTTTGTGAGAACCAAACTGGAAAAACTCTAGTTATATCTATAACAAAACAACGCAATGTATCACGAATAATTTAATTAAATCTCAAGTAATTACAAGTTACTAATTCAAAATGACGGACACTTTATGGCAGTATTGGGTATTCTTAGTTTACGCCATACAAAAGTTAAGAAATTTACTGGCAGCCGATACATCTAATATCAGAGGCACTCTGGTATATAAGAATTAGCTCCTAAATGAATATTCTTAGAGATTTAAATTACAAATATATTTCCTCTAACTTCTTTGGGATGTAAAGTGTAAGATTATCATGATTATAAGTGAACATATACGTACTTAAGTATTTTTGCCAGTATTTCACACACAAAATACCACCCCACAGTTCACTTCACATAGGAACACCAACTTGGTCACAAAGGACCATGGGAAACACATGCAAACCCACATTATCATATATCTATCACTTAGGTAATATTACTGTGACCGACGACGCTTCCTGCTAACTGACCATATTGAAGCCAGGATGACCAGGCCTGAGCCTGAGGCCAGCTGATCCCCCACACTAACCCTCCATCACACATTGCCATAATAGATCACCAAGTCTTGGTTTACTAACCCTCCATCACACATTGCCATAATAGATCACCAAGTCTTGGTTTACTAACCCTCCATCACACATTGCCATAATAGATCACCAAGTCTTGGTTTACTAACCCTCCATCACACATTGCCATAAGAGATCACCAAGTCTTGGTTTATGTAGTTTTAATCTAATATGAATATCATTGCCTTACACTTTTAATAGAATAATGAATATAAACTCAGACATAAAGTGTTTTCTTATATTTTTTTAAATTCTTTACCTTTAAATAATATCAATTTTCTATAAAGAATAATTCATGACATGGATGACGGCACCGCTAGTTGGAGACACGGGATTATTTTCCAGAACGGATCTACTTACTCGTTATCGAACATTATAATTATCTAAAGGCAAAACACGAAGGCAGTTATATTCACATTTGGTGAAAACTATATTAACAAAGAATTAGATGATTTATTATGGTAATATGTGTCGGGTTGAGGCAGGTCAGGCGTCGTCTGGCAACTTGTGATGATGATAATAAATTCCACTAAATATTTTCTCTACGTAATATTTTCTTTAATGTGTAAAACTTCGATGAAAAGTCTGCAAGATTCGATGCCAGATTGTTTATATTGTTGAAGATATTACTGATTTCTACATGTAAAATATTTATGTTATCTGCAAAATAGAAATCTTTATGTTAGATATGTTAGTACTATCGGTTTCACTTTAGATACATTTCTGTATCCTGTGTTCCAGAAAAGTTATGGAACTTTTTCATTATCGTATGAAATGATTAACATAGATACGATATCCCTTGTATTTCAATAGAAATCTACTAAATAAATACACTTTTGCCATGTGTATTCTGCGGTAATCACAGTCCGTACTGTTGAATGTGCCCAGAGAGCTTGTGCAGAAGTTGGATCCCTTCATTCACGTTATCAAGAACGTAGCACAACAGGGACTTCTTTACCATATCAACCGTGTTATTCTCTAAGGAATCTTTTACCTGTTTCACAGTGGCTGCCTTCCCTGTATATTGAGGTGCTACACCCACTCCAGGATCTCATAGTCACTCAGGATCTTGCCAGGCTGGTGGGACTCTCCAGCTCCCTCGTCAGGAGTTGAGGCCTGGTTGGGCACCTACCTCTTGAGGCAGAGGAGGCCCTGCCACCAGAGGTAGCCACCTGCTGCAGTTGGCGCTGTATAGCTGTGACGGTAGCTATGATGCTGACCATCTGGCGCTTCCACATCTTAATCTGTCTACCAAGGCAGTCAATACGACGTGTGAACCCACCCATCCCTGCCAGACTCCACTCTGCTGTGCCTTTGGAAGTGGGTGCTGGGTCAGGGTCCTCTTCTTCCTTGTGAAGAGGTGTCAGGAAGGAGGGCCACAGGTCTGGTATGATCATCAGAGCGCCACACGTGCCAGCCAGCCAGCCAACACTCCTGCCATCTCTGCCCTGCTGACACATTATCTTGCCTCATGTGGCCTCTCATGTGTGTGTATGTGACTGTATACATAACTTCTCTCCCTCTCTTACCTGGATTTATCACATTGCATGAATATCCCACTGAATTCCACCTTATCTTTATGTTCCCTGGCTTACCTGTGTGTGTGTGTGTGTGTGTGTGTGTGTGTGTGTGTGTGTGTGCATACGTTTCAAGAGTGAGAGAGGTCCTTCACTTCCTCCAAAATACGTAAATACTTTCCCTTCTCTTTTATTTTTCCCTTTCATTATTCTCTATGTATTTCAACTAAGGCCCGGCCTTGATGTGGGCTTTGTGTCCGTGACCGGAACCTTCCACATGAAAACAAGAACATTCAAAAGGTTAAGAAATGAGGCAACACCAGAACTCTCTCCTCGTACGACACACATAGTAATCATAAAGGTATTACACACACACACACACACACACACACACACACACACACACACACACCTGCGCCAGGCTGGAGGCGGGGCATCGTGACGTCATAGGGAGTTCCCTCCCCCCGCCAGATCCAAACAGTTGTTGTGTCTGGTGAGGGAGGTTCAACACTTCCCTCATATATATTGATCTTTACATTATAATCGACAATTTTATAACTAGTTCCAGTAAGCCGACGGTGAAACGACGGCAGAGGTAGAGCGACCGACACGACCACTTGTCGTCCCTCAGCGTCACATGAGAAGCGACTCTACAACTTGTGGTGTCTGATGGTGAAGGTTGTATGTTGTACGTGGCCGTTATGCCCCCAGCCCACACAACCCATGGTGGGGTAGAGAGACGACATCCCCGATACCAATGGGAAGGTGTGGGATAGACGAGGGATGGGGATAGCTGCCGACACGACTCTTCTCCTTCCTTACGGGCGAAAGGTCGCCATCTTTGATAGACCTGCTCTCATTGGCCCCGCTTATCTGATCTTTTATTTCCCCGTTATCTTTCTCATGGTAGCTGAGACGGCACGGGAAACTGAAAGCCCTAATCATATGACTGGCTGTACCATAACCTCTCTATGTTATCATGTAAACGTCAAGCTACGCCAGGCATCCATTTATCGACCAGCCACGAGGGCAGGACAAAGACCTGGGTTGGACGGGCCCATGTGTGGTCCATAGTCAGCAACGCTACTAACCACAACAGCGCTTTCATTCATCTTCAAGTTTATTGTTACATTATGCCGTGCTCTCTTCCCATACATATATATCAAACAAATATTCTCAAAGGTCATCAACTGAAACTTTTGTGAAAAGTGAGGAAACATCAAAGCTAACTAGTTTGAAATCAAAATTAACATTGATATTGTTAAGCTTTTTGACTAAATCTACATTTTTCATGATATTAGAATTTGATATCTTACCCACTAAAGGGCTCAATAAAAAAACTAATCATTTTGACAGTTTATATGTGATGGAGCCTACTGAACTCACTATAGGTCTTGCTGGAAAATTTTGTTTATGTGTTTTCATAAGTCCATACATATATGGCAATTAGGGGGACAAAGATGACCAACTTTAGATAAGAGAACTATTACCTTTCAACAACAACTTCATTTCTTTATTGAAATGGGAATTAACTGCTTTTAGGGGATTCTTACTGAGTTTAGAATACGTTGTGTCATCATTTATAAGATCATGATCTTTAGATAAATATTTACTTTTGTCTAAAATCACAACAGTGTTAGCCTTATCCGCTTCAGTAATATGTATATTTTTGTCTTTTTTTAGGTGTTAATAGCTCTTATAAATCTTTCAGGGCAATTAGGTTCCAATGGATTTGACAAACTGGCATACAGTAAACCCTTACAGATAATAATTTCATCATTAGTTAAATTACTATATTTCTCTAAATTGCAAAAAGACTTCGAGACATCAACACAGCTGGCTTCCCTGTTAGAGCACACAAAACTTAATCCATAGCCTAAGGCAAGACAAGGAATCTTTATCTAGTTGTTTATTAGACAGGTTTATCACAAAGGTGGGTTTGTGTTCTTAGTCCAGTCGCTGTTTTTGATAAGATGGTCCTACTTACAGTCTAGTTTCGTTTGTAGCATATTGCATTCATTCCTTGATCGATTATAGCAATAGTCCAAAATCCGGTTCCTCCAATATGTCGGTATTGCCATTATGCTTTGTCGCTGTCTCCCGCGTTGGTGAGGCAGCGCAAGGAAACGGTCGAAAGAAAAGCCCAACCCATCCACTTACACATGCATATACATAACCGCCCACATGCGCACATATACATACCTATACATTTCAACGTATGCATATATATACATACACAGACATATACAAATATACACATGTACATACATTCCTTACCCTTCATCCATTCCCGTCTCCACCCAGCCACACATGAAATGGCACCCCCCCCCCAAACCCCACGCCACCCACCCTTCCCCGGCGCGCACGAGGTAGCGCTAGGAAAAGACTACAAAGACTACAAAGGCCACATTCGTTCACACTCAGTCTCTAGCTGTCATGTGTAATGCACCGAACCCACAGCTCCCTTACCACATCCAGGTCCCACAGAACATTCCATGGTTTACCCGAGACGCTTCAATGCGCTGGTTCATTCCATTGACCCCGGTATACTATATTGTTCCAATTCACTTTATTCGTTGCACGCCTTTCACCCTCCTGTATGATCAGGCCCTGATCGCTTAAAAATTTTTTTCACTCCATCCTTCCACCTCCAGTTTGGTCTCCCACTTCTCCTCGTTCCTTCCACCTCTGACACATATATCCTCTTTGTTAATCTTTCCTCACTCATTCTCTCCATGTGATCAAACCATTTCAAAACACCCTCTTCTGCTCTCTCAACCACACTCTTTTTATTACCACACATCTCTTACCCTTTCACTATCTAATAGATCAAACCACATCACGCCAAATATTGTCCTCAAACATTTCATTTCTAACACATCCACCCACTTCCGCACAACCCTATTCATAGCCAACGCCTCGCAACCATATAACATTGTAGGAGCAACTATTCTTTCAAACATGCAAGGTTGAGTTGATAGGAAGGAAATCAGGTCTTCTTCGTCTGTGGTACTTAATGAAGATCAGGCGGCCTTTGTAGATTTATTACAACAAAACGTGTACGTACATCTGTAGTACTCTGGGCTAAAGTCTTATGACACACTACGACACACTCTAGTGAACAGTGTGACGATGCTGGCCAGTGTGTCCCCTCAGGTCACACTGGCAGGGGTTATATTGGAGTCCGTCATCACCCATTCAACAACGTGTTCAAATAACAGATCAGCTCTTACGTGTTCAAACATCCTGATTAACAGTAGCCCGTGGGAACAGTGAGCCCATGGCAACATGCATCTAACTCTATGTAACTCACAGCAAAATGATAATAACAAATACCTAATGAAAAATTGATGGTAGTGTGCGTCTTACATATATATATATATATATATACATATATATATATATATATATATATATATATATATATATATATATATATATATATATATATATATATATATGTATATATATATATATATATATATATATATATATATATATTCTTTTTTTTTTTCATACTATTCGCCATTTCCCGCATTAGCGAGGTAGCGTTAAGAACAGAGGACTGGGCCTTTGAGGGAATATCCTCACCTGGCCCCCTTCTCTGTTCCTTCTTTTGGAAAATTAAAAAAAAAAAAAAAAAAAAAGATGAGAGGGGAGGATTTCCAGCCCCCCACTCCCTTCCCTTTAAGTCGCCTTCTACGACACGCAGGGAATACGTGGGAAGTATTCTTTCTCCCCTATCCCCAGGGATATATATATATATATATATATATATATATATATATATATATATATATATATATATATATATATGGTCGTTTTCTGTGATGAGAAAACGTTCTCTACTGACGCCCCGTACAGCAGCAGGTCAGGTTGGGCCACAATGCTCTACCCTGAGCCGGAGCCATTTGACCTCGGTCGTGCACGACAACTGCCCCATCCACAGCTGTCGGTCGGTCGGGCTGTTAGGGTGTGGTTTGAGCCTCACTGGGGAATGTTGCCACCAACCACATCCCCTCCCTGACGTGAACCCCACTGAACATATGTCCTGAATCCAGACTTGCTCATGTCATCACTGATGATGACGTCAACACATCACACTTGCTGACGTCACCATCATCATCATCATGTCATCACTGATGACGTCAACACCTGCATACCCCACCACATGACACTTGCTGACGTCATCATCATGATGTCATCAGTGATGACGTCAACACCACCACATGACACTTGGTGACGTCATCATTATCATGATGTCATCAGTGATGACGTCAACACCACATGACACTTAGTGACGTCATGATGTGTTGGTAGTCTTGTGTTGATCAGGTCAGGTTTGGTGGCTGATTCTAAATATGGCCTCCTCCTCCTCCTCCGTTGTTCTCTCTCATCTCTGGTGATCGAGATATGATGATATAATTGCTGTGTCACATACAACATACAACCATCCTCTACCATCATTATTGTTGCCTTTTGCATCAAGAGAAATGGCTTCCTACAAGTAGCATTGGTTTATTTAGGATTAAATGATGACATCCACACAATCAGATAATGGTGGTGACGGTGAGCCCAACCTAGAAAGTTATATATCATTATGGTTCATCATGTCCTCACACATCTCACGTTTGTGCTCACCTGACCCACCACAATCACCTGCAATGATCCAGCAGTCATCCACCATCACATGGGTATCCCAGTGTCCCAGGTATGGGTATCCCAGTGTCCCAGGTATGGGTATCCCAGTGTCCCAGGTATGGGTATCCCAGTGTCCCCGGTATGGGTATCCCAGTGTCCCAGGTATGGGTATCCCAGTGTCCCAGGTATGGGTATCCCAGTGTCCCAGGTATGGGTATCCCAGTGTCCCCGGGATCTTTCTTCCATTGTTCTTAAATCTTGGTGGAATGGTTGAGCCAGTTCCTCACTTAGGTTGTCTGGCCAAGTGGGTGTGGAGGTAATGCACTTTGATGTTCATTTTACAGCCAAGTTGAGGGAAAGAAGATGGCAGGTTCTCCACTAGTTCAGGGTAGTTATCTGCTTTATGGTGACCAAGACAATTCCTTACAACCACAGTGAACGAAGACCATGCCTCTGCCTCAACATTGGTCATTGAATCTTGGAAATGTGGGTCTTTCATGAGTTCCATGATTTGTGACCCGTCGACAGTACCTGCCTTCACCTTCTCCATGATCAGCGCTGGACATTTTCTGCCTGTGTAGTCAAAGTAGAGTGTCCTTCATTGTTCCAAACCTTCACAAAGTGTTTCATTAAACCTAGTTTGATGTGCAGTGGTAGTACAATGATCTTATCTCTGTCAACCAAGGGTTCTGCCATTACATTCTTGTCTCCAACCGACATGTTTTCTCTCAGAGACCATTGTTTTCTCAGCCAGTGCTCATCCTCAGCTCTACTATCCCAGAGACAGGTAAAGCTGGGCTACTTGTTGTACCCACTCTGCTGACTCAGGAGAAAAGTCACCATCTTAAGATCCACACACATTAACCATTGGTGATGGTGGTATGATATCTTGTGTAAGACCAGCACGATTGTGTCCTGCTGCTAACTCATCATAGTTGAACCACCAATAGGGAGTGAACCATATTAGTTGTCATTGTGTAGAAGCACAACATGTTAAGCTCCACTCAGAACTAACTATGCTCGTGAGTGGTCCATTTATTGATAATTGCATTATCTGAAAACCTGTATCTGCTAGAAGGAAATGAAGGTAATAATGTTAGTCAGTGGCGTAAATATACCTTGATTCATATCTAAAATCTGAGACACCAAAATGTTTTTAGATATTTCCTCCCCAATATATATATATATATATATATATATATATATATATATATATATATATATATATATATATATATATATATATATATATATATATATATATAGGAAAGTGTTTGGTTCTCAGTGAATGTGGGTTTGCGGCAGGGGTGTGTGATGTCTCCATGGTTGTTTAATTTGTTTATGGATGGGGTTGTTAGGGAGGTGAATGCAAGAGTTTTGGAAAGAGGGGCAAGTATGCAATCTGTTCTGGATGAGAGAGCTTGGGAAGTGAGTCAGTTGTTGTTCGCTGATGATAGAGCGCTGGTGGCTGATTTCATGTAAGAAACTGCAGAAGCTGGTGACTGAGTTTGGTAAAGTGTGTGAAAGAAGAAACTTAAGAGTAAATGTGAATAAGAGCAAGGTTATTAGGTACAGTAGGGTTGAGGGTCAAGTCAATTGGGAGGTAACTTTGAATGGAGAAAAACTGGAGGAAGTGAAGTGTTTTAGATATCTGGGAGTGGATCTGGCAGCGGATGGAACCATGGAAGAGGAAGTGAATTCATAGGGTGGGGGAGGGGGCGAAAATTCTGGGAGCCTTGAAGAATGTGTGGAAGTCGAGAATACTATCTCGAAAAGCAAAAATGGGTATGTTTGAAGGAATAGTGGTTCCAACAATGTCGTATGGTTGCGAGGCGTGGGGTATGGATAGAGTTGTGCGCAGGAGGGTGGATGTGCTGGAAATGAGATGTTTGAGGACAATATGTGGTGTGAGGTGGTTTGATCGAGTAAGTTATGTAAGGGTAAGAGAGATGTGTGGAAATAAAAAGAGTGTGGTTGAGAGTGCAGAAGAGGGTGTTTTGAAATGGTTTGATCACATGGAGAGAATGAGTGAGGAAAAATTGACCAAGAGGATATATATGTCAGAGGTGGAGGGAACGACTAGAAGTGGGAGACCAAATTGGAGGTAGAAAGATGGAGTGAAAAAGATTTTGAGTGATCGGGGACTGAACATGCAGGAGGGTGAAAGGCGTGCAGGGAATAGAGTGAATTGGAACGATGTGGTATACCGGGGTCGACGTGCTGTCAGTGGATTGAAACAGGGCATGTGAAGCGTCTGGGGTAAACCATGGAAAGTTGTGTGGGGCCTGGATATGGAAAGGGAGCTGTGGTTTCGGTGCATTATTACATGACAGCTAGAGACTGAGTGTGAACGAATGGGGCTTTTGGTGTCTTTTCCTAGCGCTACCTCGCACACATGAGGGGGGAGGGTGTTGTTATTCCATGTGTGGCGGGGTGGCGATGGGAATGAATAAAGGCAGACAGTATGAATTATGTACATGGGTATACATGTATATGTCTGTGTGTGTATATATATGTATACATTGAGATGTATAAGTATGTATATGTGCTGTGTGTTGACGTATATGTATACACATGTGTATATGGGTGGGTTGGGCCATTCTTTCGTCTTTTTCCTTGCGCTACCTCGCTAACGCTGGAGACAGCAACAAAGCAAAATAGATAAATAGAGTATATATATATATATATATATATATATATATATATATATATATATATATATATATATATATATATATATATATATATATATATATATATTTTTTTTTTTTTTTTTTATACTTTGTCGCTGTCTCCCGCATTTGCGAGGTAGCGCAAGGAAACAGACGAAAGAAATGGCCCAACCCCCCCCCCCATACACATGTACATACACACGTCCACACACGCAAATATACATACCTACACAGCTTTCCATGGTTTACCCCAGACGCTTCACATGCCTTGATTCAATCCACTGACAGCACGTCAACCCCTGTATACCACATCGCTCCAATTCACTCTATTCCTTGCCCTCCTTTCACCCTCCTGCATGTTCAGGCCCCGATCACACAAAATCTTTTTCACTCCATCTTTCCACCTCCAATTTGGTCTCCCTCTTCTCCTCGTTCCCTCCACCTCCGACACATATATCCTCTTGGTCAATCTTTCCTCACTCATTCTCTCCATGTGCCCAAACCATTTCAAAACACCCTCTTCTGCTCTCTCAACCACGCTCTTTTTATTTCCACACATCTCTCTTACCCTTACGTTACTTACTCGATCAAACCACCTCACACCACACATTTTCCTCAAACATCTCATTTCCAGCACGTCCATCCTCCTGCGCACAACTCTATCCATAGCCCATATATATATATATATATATATATCAACAAAACCCTACGATCCACTTTACAAGACAAACAAGAAACTCAGAAGTTTGGCTACATTGAATTTCATAATTTCGAATATTTTGATAGAGAGAGAGAGAGAGAGAGAGAGAGAGAGAGAGAGAGAGAGAGAGAGAGAGAGAGAGAGAGAGAGAGAGAGAGAGAGAGAGAGAGAGAGAGAGAGAGACAGAGAGAGAGAGGAAAAAGGAAGGTAATAAATTCACAGCACACAGGAAAGCTGCTCAGTCGTGGTTATCTCACATGTTTTCACTAACATCGAGAGTTAAGCAGTACAAATGCCATTTGAAAATGCTTGGGACACGTCAGTCTTTTATAAGGTTAAAACTACTAATGATATTAGAATAACATGCAAATTTATGATGGACGACTGAAAATGGGCCTTGATGGCTAGGCTAAGATCATTTATCGTTGTCCATAATGGTTAGGCTAAGATAATTTAGCGTTGTCCATGATGGTTAGGCTAAGATCACTTATCGTTGTCCATAATGGTTAGGCTAAATCATTTATCGCTGTCCATGATAGCTAGTCTAAGATGCTTTATCGTTGTCCATGATACAGTCTGGGTCCAGCCCGAGCTGTAGGGGATAGAAGACCTCCAAGATAACACTAGCCAGACTCTAAGAACATTTAAGATCATAACAACATTATCCAGTTGTCTTTAACTTATCAAGAAATACGTTTGTATGCAACTCTTAGCTGATAAGAGATGTTTGATCTCTTATCACCCAGAACTCACCACGAGGAGGTGGTTGCATGTCGAGTTCCATAATTTTTTCCCCTTTTAAATAAATATTTTAATTTCCTCTAAAATAAAAGTCTATTCCGTTTTAAGCTATGTAAAAATAATAATTTCCTCTAAAACAAAGTTCTTATTGTGAGGTAAATAGTTGAGGAAGGGCACCTCATTTCCTGCCCTTCCTCTGGTTCCGTTGGCCCCCTCCTCTGGTACGCCTCCGGCGGACTGACCTCATCACCTTCTTCAGCTCACCAATAATAAGTGGCAGAGCTGGTCTCTCTGAGGGGTCGCTGTGGGTCGCTGTTTGGTAAAGATCCTGGAGGCTTTCCCGCACACCCTGCTTCCTGACCAGGATGGACACGTGCCTCATTAGATGCCCAAAAGAGAAGACGTCACTGGCTGGGGAGACCGGCTTCCGCTCCCTGACCTCAGGGGCCAACCACAGGTCAGGAACATTGTACTCAACGCAGCTTCCCTTCTTAACGCTCAAGCCGAAGTCGATGATGTGAAACTCTGGCTTCTCACCCATCGTCACCGTCACATTCTCGACCTTGACGTCATTATGGACAATGTTTTTCTTATGGATTTCCATCAGCCGACGAGCGACCATGATGGCGGACTCGACCAGTTCCTCGTCCGACCGACATGTTCTCATGAATTTATCATAAGGCTGGCCAGTGTGGCTTAAGATGATCATTGGGGGGTTGCGGCACACTGCTCGAAGGAGAGGGGCTCCTCCAGCCCCAGCCAGTCTCCTGTGAATGTCGGCTTCATCCATAAGACTTTTCCAACTCACTCCGTCCAGAAGGCTTTTGATGACGCAACACGATCCACGGAACAACACCGTTTCAATCTTGGCGTTGCCTCCCCGACCCACCTCTCTCATGACCACCAGGTCATTTACATCCTTCTGGGTCAACTTTACAACTGGAACACTCATTTTGATTCCGGCCTGAGGTGCACTTACCAAATTTTCTTCTTGCCGGAGAGTGTGAGAGGAGATGTTGTCGGTACGGAGTCCCATCCTCAAATGATTACACTTCTCTCGCCGCCGGCCTTATATACCCCTGGGTTATGTGACGTCACATAACCAGATCTATCCAGATTAAATCCCATACAAATCCGGATATGTAGACGGATTTATTTAGTTTTGCTGCGATAATTATTTGATGAAATCTAAAGGTGTCGAAGAAATAGTCAAGATGGCCAATGGTGTTGAGAGTGTAGTGAAGATGGCTAGAGATGTTGAAGGATCTAGATAGTTTCGAAATACCAATACTTTTTGAATCAATAAATAATTATAAATACTAATAAGACAAAAAACACTTTGACGAAAATTTAGCCATTTTCAAGCATCGAAATAAAAGGATATGAGGTAAATGGCTTTTGGGAAATCATTGTTGAATAGTACACAGTTACTTTCTGAGAACACACACACACACACACACACACACACACACACACACACACACACAAACAAACAAACAAACCTAGAGAACATAGCATGAAATTAGGGCAATATTGTTCAAATATATTCAGAGAAGTAATTTTAAAGTTTATATAAGAGTGGTTGATGAATGGAATAAGAAGAATGAGGTCATGGTTAAGGCAGACACCATACATAAATCTTACAAGTTGTATAATAGTACGGAATGTTCTAGAGATTTGGCCTGGCGAGTGTAGAACTCTTTCCTCACACAGGAAAAATAGGTAATTACACAATCACAGATTCAGAGGTTATCATGTTGAACGGTAAATCACTTCGACTGAAGAAAGTCAAGTGGAAAACATAGAAAATGAAAGACCAAAGAGAAGAATTTTGGATATCTGGGATAACATTTAATGTGAGGAAACACGATTTCACCAAATGAGCTTTAGTTAACGCTTCTGATACAGTGTAAATACACACACACACACACACACACATATATATATATATATATATATATATATATATATATATATATATATATATATATATATATATATTTTTTTTTTTTTTTTTTTTTTTTCATACTATTCGCTATTTCCCGCGATAGCGAGGTAGCGTTAAGAACAGAGGACTGGGCCTTTGAGGGAATATCCTCACCTGGACCTCTTCTCTGTTCCTTCTTTTGGAAAAAAAAAAAAAAAAAAAAAAAAAAAAAAAAAAAAATATATCCTTCCTTCTTTTGGAAAATTAAAAAAAAAAGAAAAAAAAATTAATTTTCCAAAAGAAGGAACACAGGGGGCCAGGTGAGGATATTCCAAAAAAGGCCCAGTCCTCTGTTCTTAACGCTACCTCGCTAACGCGGAAAATGGCGAATAGTTTGAAAAAAAAAAAAAAAAATATATATATATATATTTTTTTTTTTTTTTTTTTTTTTTTTATACTTTGTCGCTGTCTCCCGCGTTTGCGAGGTAGCGCAAGGAAACAGACGAAAGAAATGGCCCAACCCCCCCCCCATACACATGTACATACACACGTCCACACACGCAAATATACATACCTACACAGCTTTCCATGGTTTACCCCAGACGCTTCACATGCCTTGCTTCAATCCACTGACAGCACGTCAACCCCTGTATACCACATGACTCCAATTCACTCTATTTCTTGCCCTCCTTTCACCCTCCTGCATGTTCAGGCCCCGATCACACAAAATCTTTTTCACTCCATCTTTCCACCTCCAATTTGGTCTCCCTCTTCTCCTCGTTCCCTCCACCTCCGACACATATATCCTCTTGGTCAATCTCTCCTCACTCATTCTCTCCATGTGCCCAAACCATTTCAAAACACCCTCTTCTGCTCTCTCGACCACGCTCTTTTTATTTCCACACATCTCTCTTA
The DNA here is from genome assembly GCF_036320965.1 of Panulirus ornatus. Lineage (NCBI taxonomy): Eukaryota > Metazoa > Arthropoda > Malacostraca > Decapoda > Palinuridae > Panulirus > Panulirus ornatus. The sequence goes on from NC_092266.1 coordinate 1,338,408, forward strand.
CCCTTACGTTACTTACTCGATCAAACCACCTCACACCACACATTGTCCTCAAACATCTCATTTCCAGCACATCCATCCTCCTGCGCACATCTCTATCCATAGCCCACGCCTCGCAACCATACAGCATTGTTGGAACCACTATTCCCTCAAACATACCCATTTTTGCTTTCCGAGATAATGTTCTCGACTTCCACACATTTTTCAAGGCTCCCAAAATTTTCGCCCCCTCCCCCACCCTATGATCCACTTCCGCTTCCATGGTTCCATCCGCTGACAGATCCACTCCCAGATATCTAAAACACTTCACTTCCTCCAGTTTTTCTCCATTCAAACTCACCTCCCAATTGACTTGACCCTCACCCCTACTGTACCTAATAACCTTGCTCTTATTCACATTTACTCTCAACTTTCTTCTTCCACACACTTTACCAAACTCAGTCACCAGCTTCTGCAGTTTCTCACATGAATCAGCCACCAGCGCTGTATCATCAGCGAACAACAATTGACTCACTTCCCAAGCTCTCTCATCCCCAACAGACTTCATACTTGCCCCTCTTTCCAGGACTCTTGCATTTACCTCCCTTACAACCCCATCCATAAACAAATTAAACAACCATGGAGACATCACACACCCCTGCCGCAAACCTACATTCACTGAGAACCAATCACTTTCCTCTCTTCCTACACGTACACATGCCTTACATCCTCGATAAAAACTTTTCACTGCTTCTAACAACTTGCCTCCCACACCATATATTCTTAATACCTTCCACAGAGCATCTCTATCAACTCTATCATATGCCTTCTCCAGATCCATAAATGCTACATACAAATCCATTTGCTTTTCTAAGTATTTCTCACATACATTCTTCAAAGCAAACACCTGATCCACACATCCTCTACCACTTCTGAAACCGCACTGCTCTTCCCCAATCTGATGCTCTGTACATGCCTTCACCCTCTCAATCAATACCCTCCCATATAATTTACCAGGAATACTCAACAAACTTATACCTCTGTAATTTGAGCACTCACTCTTTTCCCCTTTGCCTTTGTACAATGGCACTATGCACGCATTCCGCCAATCCTCAGGCACCTCACCATGAGTCATACATACATTAAATAACCTTACCAACCAGTCAACAATACAGTCACCCCCTTTCTTAATAAATTCCACTGCAATACCATCCAAACCTGCTGCCTTGCCGGCTTTCATCTTCCGCAAAGCTTTTACTACCTCTTCTCTGTTTACCAAATCATTTTCCCTAACCCTCTCACTTTGCACACCACCTCGACCAAAACACCCTATATCTGCCACTCTGTCATCAGACACATTCAACAAACCTTCAAAATACTCATTCCATCTCCTTCTCACATCACCGCTACTTGTTATCACCTCCCCATTTACGCCCTTCACTGAAGTTCCCATTTGCTCCCTTGTCTTACGCACCCTATTTACCTCCTTCCAGAACATCTTTTTATTCTCCCTAAAATTTACTGATAGTCTCTCACCCCAACTCTCATTTGCCCTTTTTTTCACCTCTTGCACCTTTCTCTTGACCTCCTGTCTCTTTCTTTTATACTTCTCCCACTCAATTGCATTTTTTCCCTGCAAAAATCGTCCAAATGCCTCTCTCTTCTCTTTCACTAATACTCTTACTTCTTCATCCCACCACTCACTACCCTTTCTAAACAGCCCACCTCCCACTCTTCTCATGCCACAAGCATCTTTTGCGCAATCCATCACTGATTCCCTAAATACATCCCATTCCTCCCCGACTCCCCTTACTTCCATTGTTCTCACCTTTTTCCATTCTGTACACAGTCTCTCCTGGTACTTCCCCACACAGGTCTCCTTCCCAAGCTCACTTACTCTCACCACCTTCTTCACCCCAACATTCACTCCTCTTTTCTGAAAACCCATACTAATCTTCACCTTAGCCTCCACAAGATAATGATCAGACATCCCTCCAGTTGCACCTCTCAGCACATTAACATCCAAAAGTCTCTCTTTCGCACGCCTGTCAATTAACACGTAATCCAATAACGCTCTCTGGCCATCTCTCCTACTTACATAAGTATACTTATGTATATCTCGCTTTTTAAACCAGGTATTCCCAATCATCAGTCCTTTTTCAGCACATAAATCTACAAGCTCTTCACCATTTCCATTTACAACACTGAACACCCCATGTATACCAATTATTCCCTCAACTGCCACATTACTCACCTTTGCATTCAAATCACCCATCACTATAACCCGGTCTCGTGCATCAAAACCGCTAACACACTCATTTAGCTGCTCCCAAAACACTTGCCTCTCATGATCTTTCTTCTCATGCCCAGGTGCATATGCACCAATAATCACCCACCATATATATATATATATATATATATATATATATATATATATATATATATATATATATATATATATATATATATATATATATATATATATATACTTATGTGTGTGTGAGTGTATGTGTGTACGGATAAACTTTAAGGCTGGCCGGGGTATACTGGTGATGCCTTTGACCTAAAATGTAAGTTCAAACCCGTAGGTCGACCCTGCACTTTAGCTTGAATCCTTTTGTGTTCACTATAATCTTTTTTACGACATCTCCTCTCCTTAATCCCTTTATCTTCACTATGCAAGGCTTATTATAATCTTCACTACAACCTCATCTTCATATGACCTTATCTTGACTAAGCTGGTTTCAAGGAAGGCTTTAGATTTTACCCGCTCACACAAACAACGTACTTACACGGGGCCCCACGAGTGTAAAACTCCCTCCTAATACAGTGCAAATACATGATTACACACACCTACACACACCACCACCACTAACAATACACAGAGAAATAGCCTTTTTGATTGGCTTTGGATCCGCCCTTGAACAGAGTTTGGAGGATTTGGGGGATCAGATCAATAAGGTTAAGTTCACTACAACCTCATATTCACTAACGTGAATCTTCACTACTAGCTTATTTTCACTTAATTATATCTTCACTATACCCTCTTCTTCACTACACCGTTATTTCTACCATACCATCATCATTGCACTCCCTAATGTTCACTAAGAATAGTTCTTATCTTCACTACATAATCATTTTGAACAAACTTCACTCTTTACTAACCCTTATCTCTACTACATTCGTATCTTCACTACATTCTTTTCTTCACTACAACCTATCTTGACAATATCCTTATCATCACTATACTCTTCCTCACTACACTCTCATCTTAACATCATCCTTCTGTTTACCGAACTTAGTTCAAAGTCTGACTTGAACGTAGCTTTGGAAAGTTTGTGTTCCTCATTGTGTTACCTCCTTATTATCATTGTAAAGGCAATTGTCACCACTCCCTAACTAAACCCTCATCGTCACTACACTCTCATCATTATCATTACTTCTTGATGTTCAATACAAAATCTCAACATATACATTTATCTTCACTACAGAATAATTTTCATTGCCCCTTAATCTTCATTACTCCTTGTTTCAGCTACATCCGTATCTTCCATTCATTCTTATATCTTATATTAGTTACATCTTTACAATATCTTTATATCTTCTCTGTTCCGTCTTTTGAAAAATTGAAAATGAGAGTAAAGGATTTCCGGCCTTCTGCTCCCTCCCCATTTAGTCGCCTTGTACGACACGCAGGGAATACGAGGCAAGTATACTTTCTTCCCTATCCCCAGGGATAACAGCATCTGGTGTTCCCAGACGGTCACCCATCCAAGTACTAACCAGACCCAACGTTGCTTAACTTCCCTGATCGGTCGATATATATGTATATACATATATATGTATATATATATATATATATATATATATATATATATATATATATATATATATATATATATATATATATATATATATATATATATATATAAGACTGAAAACAATGAATTTCCCAAATAACAAAAATGGAAGCGCCGGGGTTTGAACCCGGGACCTCTCGAATGCCAAGCGAGTGCTCTACCACTGAGCTACGCCCCCAAGAACATATTTTATGACATAGTACTATATAAAGCACTGAGATTACCACGGCAAAATAGTGTTTGACCGACCGTTGCCGACTAGCCGGCAAAATAACCACAGGGTAAATCTCCATGTTGCTGTCGTGTATTCCTCTCAATTTTCCACGAAGAAATGAGTTTTACTTTTTTATTGTCGTTGCAATAGACTGGAACTATGCAATAGACTGGAACTAAGCAATAGACTGGAACTAAGCAATAGACCTGGTATGAGGTCAGAGCCCTCATTATCATCCCTGCTAACTACCGGAAGCAGATTAAGTCGTTCCACAACCGATGTCCGGCCCATGTTAACTCTGATGTGCCCAGCAGTTGGAGGAGGATCGCCAGAAGCTTCTGGAAGATTTCAAGGACGTCTTGGTGGACCTGACCCTTTCAGGTAAGGTCGAAAACCTCAATCTATTGTGAAGATCTTCACTATAACGTTGAACGAACGTACTGAATGTTGCACACATATGATGCGGACAAAATGAAAAAAGAAAAAGACAAAAATTATGTCTGGTGTGGGTCTCGAACCCACGACCTTGAGTGTGTAAGACCCACGCTCTACCACTGAGCTAACCAGACAATAGAAAATTCGTCTGTTTCTTCAATTTGAATTAATGAAAATCTTTGCGAGACAGCGTTTAGAAAGAGAGATGTCTTTGACCAAATTTACTTCCTTGGCTCCTTCTTCTGTTCCTCATTATCGAAAGTAAACATACTGAAGGATATATATATATATATATATATATATATATATATATATATATATATATATATATATATATATATATATATATATATACATATATCTTTTTTTCTTTTAAACTATTCGCCATTTCCCGCGTTAGCGAGGTAGCGTTAAGAACAGAGGACTGGGCCTTTTTTTGGAATATCCTCACCTGGCCCCCTCGGTTCCTTCTTTTGGAAAATCTAAAAAAAAAAAAAAAAAAAAAAAACGATAGGGAAGGATTTCCAGCCCCCCACTCCCTCCCCTTTTAGTCGCCTTCTACGACACGCAGGGAATACGTGGGAAGTATTCTTAATCCCCTATCCCCAGGATATACATATATGTATATATATATATATATATATATATATATATATATATATATATATATATATATATATATATATATATATATATATATATATTGAAAGGGATCACAATTTTGCACGTGATCAAGTATATTCTTATGAGTTCACGGGGAAAATAAACACGATAAGTTCCCAAGTGCACTTTCGTGTAAAACTCACATCATCAGGGGAGACACAAGAAAGAAATATAACAGTCAGTTGATATACAACGAAGAGACGTAGCTAGGACGCCATATGGTAAACATGTGATTGTCCAAGACAGACAACAAGCGCATCATAAACTTATTATGTGGACAAGAAGATGAATTGTTTACACATTTTATCAACATTAAAGTTATCCAATTTGTATAGACCATCACTAATATTAAGATTATAATTCTTTGTGTATTCAGAAATAGAAGATTCAATTATATTTCTCGTGGTACTGGAGTTAGAGTTAATAACTGAGATGGCATTATTAACTCTAATTCCAGTACCACGAGAAATATCATTGAATCTTCTATTATTAAATACACAAAGAATTATAAACCTTGAGGAAGCAACATGGCGGTCAAAAATAAGCTGCAGGAATGAAGTTTATGAATGGAATATCAGTGAGACGATCCAAATGACGAATGAATGAGAGCGTAGTCAACATACAATATAAAAGGACATATTATGAATGGCAGCCAGGCAAGTAACGGCCCAACTGAATGGAAGGATTTAAAAGTTCGCGTTATATGACGAATTTTGATAGATTATCCAAACTTTAATTCCGGTTATGAAACTTAATGGTTGTGTTCAGTTCTAGAGACAAAGTTTTAAGGTTTGTGTTTCAGAGATGAACCACAAAGGATATCATTAAATTAACTGACATTAAAATTTGTCAATTAAGTGAATCATTTTGTACAATAGCTGTAATTTGACAGAGTTAAAAGTTCGCAGTTTTCATTACAATTCTAAATTAAAAGTTTGAGATTAAATGATGGTTTGCACAAGCTTAACGTACATTTAAGTTGTGTGTTTATATGGCGTATCTTAAAGGACTCTGGTAAAATAACGCAGCTGGAAGGTTTACGTTCAAATGACGGTGTTTAAATGTTTATTGATGAATGGTAGATTTAAATGGATAGATTTTAAGTTCGCGTTTTCATGAGCGACTTTAAACCTTGTGGTTGAATGTCACAGTTTAAAGGTTGGTATCTACAATGTTGACCAGATGGCGGTAGTGTGTAGACACAGCCATACCAGGTCGTATTTATCATCATTAAAGTCACCTTCCTTACTTACTTATGGCGGCGATGAAATTCACTGGTTCTTGATTGTGCACCAATTAACCTATCAGATAATGGTACAATGTTTGCCTGGTGTTGCATATATCACGTCTGTTGTTGAAACACAAGAATGCCAGGTGACTTTGGGAGTGGATGATAATGTAAAGATCAATATAAATGTGGGAAATCTTGAACCGCCATCACCAGACACAACACATGTTTGGATCTGGCGGGGGGAGGGACTTGCCTGTGACGTCACGATGCCCCGCCTCCAGCCTGGCGCCGCTCTGTGTGTGTGTGTGTGTGTGTGTGTGTGTGTGTGTGTGTGTGTGTGTGTGTGTGTGTGTGTGATTAGTATTTATGTATTACGGGAGAGAGTTGTACACTCGTGTTGTCCCGTCCCTTAACCTTTACTATGTGTGCTCACACACACACACACACACACACACACACACACACACACATAACTTAGGATTTTATCCAGTATTTTCTTTAGACATATACCTTGTAGGTTGATTAGAAAAGATAAGGAAAAAAATATAAAAATATATACATATATTTCCACACGTGTAGATATATGTTATGTATTGAAATGTGGAGAAAGAATTTCTTATATATTAACAAACGTGATTGAGGACTTAAAGAATGTGGTACAAACATAATGGTTATTGTGATAAATGATTTATTTATGGTAAATATGTATTGTGTTGCATTATAATGGTTGTTCAGAACCAAGGTCTGTAAGCCAGAATCCTTAAGAAATGATAAAAACGTTTTAAAAACATAAACATTTATGATCATAAGGAACAGATTACATTAGCATGTTTGTATCTAACAGAAAATCAAATACAAGAGAGACCATTTAAGGCAGGAATATTTCATCTCTTAATAAAACATCTACATCTACGTCCTTTTCTTTCATCATCATTTCTTATGTTCACTTGTAATAAATGTCTTTTATCTAAAATAAAAATTCTGTATAGGTATTTGATTAATGTTCTCCAACAACGCGTTGTATAACTCTTCGTTAGTGAAGT
>NC_092266.1:1345929-1383049 GCF_036320965.1 Panulirus ornatus
TGGTGGTACTAATTACCCTTGCGCTGTCTGGCTGTCGGTTTGTTGACGAAAACTTTACAGCGAGTTTTCAGTTTGAAAAAAGAAAAAAGGAAATAATCCAAAACTTGTTTTTCATGTTTTTCCCAAGGATAAAGTATTGTACGCACGACTTCAGACAAATATGAACAATAACATATATAGGTAACATTAAACACAATGTTAGGGACCAAATCAACTGGACGGTTTCATCAACAATCATGCCATATCAACCAGGACATATTTCATTCTTTAACATTAAAACAACATATTTACATACACAACCTGTAATTGGTCCACGTAAGCCTAATGATCCTGATGAAGTGATTATGCAGATAAGAGATGATGGGAAATACTCTAACAATAATGAGCTTGAAAACAAGATTAATTAGCATAAGTGACGTTAATAAGTAAGCTCAAGAATATTTTTTCTTTAATTACAAAACTGTAGGTATTGGGGAAATATGGTATGTACTTCTTGATATCTAAAAGCAATTCGCCTTTGTCTTTGTTGAGTTTGTAGAAAAATGTGGTTGTTTGTTATCAATTTGTCTTAGATTTATCCCATCCTTGTTTTGCTACAACATTATTTGATGTCTAACTTTATATTTGCATAGATTATTATATTTTTGAATGTTAGTGCTTTTTCTACTGGCGTCATTAACGACATGATTTTATATAAGCATACACTTTATTCATATTTTCCATATATTTTTTTTTTTTTGCCTTTTATCTAATAATGTAAGAAGTAAAATTTATGATTTTGATTTCCTCTTATATGTTAATCTGTTGTTGGATGGACAGCCTAGTCTATATGTCGTTTTCATGTATGAGAACTTCAATATTTTCTAGTTCTCTTTATTTTTTCTTTACTTATATTATCTTAGTCTTGCATTTTCTTCTTTGTATTTCATTGTTTTTGTGTGATATTCTTATATCACATACTACATGGGCAACATCTTTGGTTTGTTTCATCTTTGTGTTATGGGGATTTTGTTGTGTGTATATATTGTTATCCTCGTCTGGTATTTAGTTTTGTTTATTCTTTATTTTCACACTAAGTTAAGAGAAATTTCCCCCATTTACCCATTACTCACCATTACCATCAGTTCAGTATACTAATAATAAACACAGACCACCACTACGCCATACCGTGTTGTGATGAGACCTGAGGTCAGGTTAGCCTCGCCCTAATTATTGGCATAATGATTCATCTCTGATGATGATGATGCGCCCCTCGCTCACACTGTCCGAAAACACACTTCACACCAAGGACTGACACAGCCACACACACACACACACACACACACACACACACACACACACACACATACACATACACACACACACACACACACACATACAGACACAAACACACACACACACACACACACACACACACACACACGCACACACACACACACACACACACACACACCAGCTTCTGAGTAACTTAAACATGGAGAAGAGAAGGCAATATGAACCTGAATATTGTGATAAAGATACTGGCTTCTGGGATCACGTTGTCTTGTGTGACGAAAACACGTTTACTTCTGACTGACGCTTCCAGAAATACTGGAGTGTGGCGGTTAACATACTCTCTCTCTCTCTCTCTCTCTCTCTCTCTCTCTCTCTCTCTCTCTCTCTCTCTCTCTCTCTCTCTCTCTCTCTCTCTCTCTCTCTCTCTCTCTCTCTCTCTCTGTATTAGACATTCCCACCGCACTGATGCAGATTTAGGTTATCAACTAAGAATATGATCAATTCTTTATCAATAACAGATTATTGCCCTGGCAGGTCAGGAGGCCAGGGTCGAGTGTGTCATAACATGGTAGAGGTTCAGAATAATCTTTTAGTAACTGTACATATCTTGTGGTATCCATTAGTATTTTGTCTACACGGATATCATGATAAACTTTAAATTCAGATAGATAATATAAAACATGTACATATACACTTGTAGATATATCTATATGCATGTAAATGAGGCAGATTAATGTGTTATGTACTTAAAAATGCTACTGAAACCTTAAAGATTCCAGTAAAAAACGCTAACGACTGTAGTGATATATTTCCTTTTTTTTTGTAATAAATGTGTATTGTGCTGCATTTTGTGGCCGTCACACGGCCAAGATCGTTCAGCCAAAATCCGTTAAGGTCTGGAAGAAGTGATGAAAGGCGTTGAGAATATATATTTATTAATGATTACAAAACACAGACTATGTTCTCCTCTTGCTGTCTAAAAGATGACCCAATTATTTCCTATTGTGTCCCTTTTCTCTCAGCATCATTTTTCTGGTTTACTTCGAAGAACTGCCATGTACTACCTAATATGATCATTCACTATAGATGTTTCCTGAATGATCTTCAACAACGCGTTGTATAACTCTGTTGTTGACATTATTTCGTGTAATAGATCAAACATTACAAAGTTGTGTCCATCCACACAGGTGTTACACGTCCCAAGTAGAGATAATTCCTAGATCTGTCTAACATAGGTATATTATCTGTTAATATTTGTATAATATTCCCCTGCTGGACGATACTTAAGACTTTCGTATTAAAGTTGATCAGTTGTAAATGATCAAGCATTACAAAGCTGTGTCCATTACCACAGGTGCTACTGATCCCAGGTAAAGGTATTTCACCATCTTTGTACCTTAAACCCTTCCAGTTATAGATGTTTCCTCCCTGATTCCAGCCTTACAATCGATTTTTTCCTCCTTATCCTTATCATATAATTAGTCAGCTGAAGTGCAGAACACGCTTTTCAGTCCAGCCTCTTTACTGTGTTTCTCAAATGATACCATTGAAATGGTGTTACCGGACTCCAACTGTAAGTAGTTACACTTGGAGTGACAAGTCACCATCGGCAAGGCAAGTAATGCACGAGTAACTGAACTTGGCTGTGACTTGCCCTTCCATTATTCACATATATTAAAATGTGACAGTAAGAATCAAAAGCCAGAGGAGGAGGAGCAGGTAAACATTGCTCATGATGTTTATGTATTGGCTTTACATCTTGACTAATAATTACACCTACGTCTTTCTCTTTCCTTGATAGTTCTATTTCTAAATCTTATGATGATCCTCTAATTTGCCTGCTATGTGCACAAGGTATATCATTTTGCGTATACCTACAGTGAATATCACTGGCCATTGTACACTGTACAACGATACGCTGTTAATCTTTCTGTAGTCGTCTTGCGTCATCGTACCAGTTGATAATGTTTCCTGGTTTTTCCATCGTGAAATTGCTTTTAGTAATCAATGTCTCTTATAGATATCAAATACCAGGAAAATCTATCAAACTCGTAAACACAATTTGACTGCATGTGCGAAAAATCGGATATAAGTTTCAAAGACTTTTCTGAAGAGAATTATAGAACAAGACAGATCACATTTATTGTATCACATATCAGTTCACCAGATAAAGACACAATTGTAACATATTGTGAAACTAATATATAGCATGATCCATGTACAAGGACCATCTTCTACACATGACCAATATTTCACAACCATCACAAAGTGATTCACTGATAAAGCCAGTGTATGTAATGTCCTTCCTTTTCCTCAGCTCATTAGGCATTTTCCGTGACCCATATGATAGAGTTGATGGAGATGCTCTGTAGAAGGTATTAAGAATATATGGTGTGGGAGGCAAGTTGTTAGAAGCAGTGAAAAGTTTTTATCGAGGATGTAAGGCGTGTGTACGTTTAAGAAGAGAGGAAAGTGATTGGTTCTTAGTGAATGTAGGTTTTCGGCAGGAGTGTGTGATGTCTCCATGGTTGTTTAATTTGTTTATGGATGGGGTTGTTAGGGAGGTGAATGCAAGAGTTTTGGAAAGATGGGGAAGTATGCAGTCTGTTGTGGATGAGAGAGCTTGGGAAGTGAGTCAGTTGTTGTTCGCTGATGATACAGCACTGGTGGATGATTCTTGTGAGAAATTGCAGAAGCTGGTGACTGAGTTTGGTATAGTGTGTGAAAGAAGAAAGCTGAAAGTAAATGTGAATAAGAGCAAGGTTATTAGGTACAGTAGGGTTGAGTGACAAATCAATTGGGAGGTAAGTTTGAATAGAGAAAAACTGGAGGAAGTGAAGTGTTTTAGATAACTGGGAGTGGATTTGGCAGCGGATGGAACCATGGAAGCGGAAGTGAGTCACAGGGTGGGGGAAGGGACGAAAGTTCTGCGAGCGTTGAAAAATGTGTGCAATTCGAGAACGTTATCTTGGAAAGCAAAAATGGGTATGTTTGAAAGATTAGTGGTTCCAACAATGTTATATGGTTGCGAGGCGTGGGCTATAGATAAAGTTGTGCGGAGGAGGGTGGATGTGCTAAGAACGAGATGTTTGATGACAATATGTGGTGTGAGGTGGTTTGATCGAGTAAGTAATGAAAGGGTAAGAGAGATGTGTGGTATTAAAATAAGCGTGGTTAAGAGAGCAGAAAAGGGTGTTTTGAAATGGTTTGGTCACATAAAGAGAATGAGTGAGGAAAGATTGACAAAGGGGATATATGCGCCAGAGGTGGAGGGAACGAGGATAAGTGGGAGACCAAATTGTAGTTGGAAAGATGGAGTAAAAGATTTTGAGTGATCGGGGCCTGAATATGGTGGAGGATGAAAGCTGGGCAAGGAATAGAATGAATTGGAACGATGTGATATAACGGGGTCGACGTGCCGTCAATGGATTGAGCCATGGCATATGAAGCGTCTGGGGTAAACCATGAAAAGTTTTATGGGGCCTGGAAGTGGAAAGGGAGCTGTGGTTTCGATGCATTATACATGACATCTAGAGACTGAGTGTGAACGAATGTAGCCTTTGTTGTCTTTTCCTAGTGCCACCTCGCGCACATGCGGGAGGAGGGGGTTGTCATTTCATGTGTGACGGGGTGGCGACGGGAATTAACAGGGGCAGACAGTATGAATTATGTACATGTGTATATATGTATATGTCTGTGTGTTTATGTATGTATACGTTGAGATGTATTGGTACGTATATGTGCGTGTGTGGACGTGTATGTATATATATGTGTATGTGGGTGGGTTGGGCCATTCTTTCGTCTGTGTCCTTGCGCTACCTCGCTAACGCGGGAGACAGCGACAAAGTATGATAGAAAAAAAAAGAAAGAATATATATATATATATACATATATATATATATATATATATATATATATATATATATATATATATATATATATATATATATATATATATATATATATATATATATATATATATAACAGTTAGTTGATATATAACGAATAAACGTAGCTAGGACGCCATTTGGCAAACATGCGATTGTCCAAGACAGACAACTAGTGTATCATAGACTTATTATATGGACAAGAAGACGGATTGTTTACAAATCTTATCAACAATAAAGTTATCCAATATGTATAGACATTTATCAATATCAAAGTCATAATTCTTTGTGTATTTAATAATAGAAGATTCAATGGTATTTCTCGTGGTACTGGAGTTAGAGTTAATAGCTGATATGGCATTGCTCCAATCAATACAATAGTTTTAAACTTAATTAAGCAAGTTTTGATTCTTTTCCTTTTCTTATACTATATTTATGTTGCTTAAGTCTAACAGAAAGATTCTTACCAGTCTGACCAACATAAAACTTATCACAATTATTACATGGTAGTTTATAGATGCGCCCAGGAGAATTTTTTGGTGAGTTCCTGCTTAAGATATTCTTTATAATAATATTGTTGCTAAAGGCAACATTTACATTAAAGGATCTAAGCAACATGGGAGGTACAGTAAAGTTATTATCAAAAGGGAGAACTAAAAGATTCTTCGTGTCAGTGGAGGGTATGGGCTCAACTTTATAAAATGATTTCTTTGCTAACTTAAGAGATTCATCAATGAAAGATCTAGTTTACTTCAACTTAGATCCAATCGAATATATCCTCTTAAACATATTGTCAATAAACTCTGGACTGCAAATACGTAATGCCCTAAGGAACATAGATTGAAATGATGATAATTTAACTGTCAAATTGAGATCGCTTGATCACGCACAAAATTGTGATCCTTTCTAATATCTATATACAAGTATATATATATACATGTGTTTGTGTGTGTGTGTGTGTGTGTGTGTGTGTGTGTGTGTGTGTGTGTGTGTGTGTGTGTGTGTGTGTGTGTGCAGATATCAATAAAATGGCAGGAGTGGATTATACGTACAAAAGAGGAGCTTATTACAGAAAGATGAAATACTGAATAGTAGTGAAAACCTTTGTATTTATTCCATTGAGAAAGTAGTAAATTAAATTATATCTGGAGGGCAATAAGTTTTCAAGTAATAATGAAATTTGTTCTTCATCAAAATCAAACAGAAATTAAAAAAAATAAATCACAAAGGCCTAATACGTCTGTGTTGCTTATCCAGGCCCATTTTTACTAAGTAATGTTGGGACGGCTCCACCCACTTTAATCACTTGAGTACGTAGAATATATTATCGTCGATGTTAAAGAGTTTTCCCTTTTGATGTTATCCTTAAAATGAAGGTTAAGGAAAGTGAGATAGAGCTTAACGTTAAAGTTAGGATAGCTGAGGCATCCTTGATCATATAATCACTAGTCAGGTGTTAATATAGGTTAGGTTAGGTTCAGTATCCTTCATCAGGTCACCATTACCAAGGTGTTGTTATGTTGGGTCAGGCAACTTTAAACCAACTTTCAGTATTATTTACTCATAAATCTTTAAGTTCTAATAACCCAAAATTTTTAGAGTAGATAGGGTAGAAACTGATGGAAGCCATTTCTAACATCCTTGCATAACCTGACCTCTCGCCTTTCCACAACATAGCCATCTCAGCTTGGATATTGTACTGCTGTGGTCGTCAACTAATTTGAAAAGGAAGACATTGAATGGAGAAATTACTGAGTTAATCTCCAAAGATGATTACTGGACTGAGAAACAAATTCAGAGAGCAGATTAAACGACTTAAATCCATTCAGCTTTAGGGAAAAGAAGTTTAAGAGATCCTATACAGGTATATGAAGTTATTGCAATGGCATCCCTTTAAGCTTGATATTTTTACTTCCTGTAACTAGTTCCAACAATTAAAACAATATTCAGCATTGTGATTTAAGTGACTGACTTTAGGATGCAAAAATTGCATTTAGCAAATTCTTCAACTTTCAACTGACCCTTTCTATATTTTTATTCATCTAATCTCAGTTTTATCACCTTTCTGTTACTGTTTAACATTAACAGTAGCCCGTCTACGTAGTTGAGACTCTGAAGCAAAGGAAACTTTTTCTAGCCTAGGTTAGGGTAGCATCTAAACCAAACCTAAATGACCTTACCTTAGAAATATGTTCAGACAGTACCTTCTGAAACTATTTCTTAAGGTAAGGTCGTGGGAATTAGTTTAGGTGCTAACTAAACCTTGGCTAGAAAAAGTTTGCTTTAAAGCCACAACTACTTGAAAGGCCTACTTTAAGTGGTGATATTGAAATTCATTTGCTCCAGTGTGCTCCTCCGTCCGTTTGTTTTAAGTCCATCTAAAGATGCATACGTTCAATTTTTGATGTACATTGATTTCCTATCTTAGTTTCGTCTACGGAATTCTACATCTTCAGTTCAGCACAACATTGTCGTAATGAAGGGAAAGTTACCACATTTACAAGCCGAGTGCACGTAGCTTATCCCACCTCGTTAGAGAGAAAACTTACTTGTATTTGAATTAATGAACGGGAACAGAGAAGACAAAATTTTAATACACATTTATTATAGAAATATATAATTTATATTATATACATTACCACATTTCCTGTACTTTCCATCACAAATTTGCTGAGGTCATAACCTTGAAGTTACCATTATCTTACAACTTTAAGGATGGTGGTCTACAACACCTCTAGATTGATAGAGAAAACGAAAAGTTTCGTTTTACTATTAAGACCACAGAAATGCGGTAATTCCACTTCACTACCACTAACTACTAGTTATTTTACTTGTTGATTTTCACGGCTAAGATTCTCATCCTCCGAGCGAAGCCATACAATAATCGTCCTTATCTACTCTGAGCATTGGATAGCCTCCTGATGATCAAGATTGCTGTTTTGGTTGTCCGTTTCCCTTGTTACTGCTGCGCCTCACTGCACACCTTACATGAGTGCCTTCCACAGTATTAGGGACAGCTGCTGGGCCTCACTGTAGCTACTTCTGGGACGGTTGCCAATCTTCCTCGTATTCCCTCATGACCACAGCGCCAAACCGACTCCCGCCATCAGGCCGAGACGCACAAACATTTCTGACAAAATTGAGACAACCGCTTTCGCGTCAGTTTTGACACCAAGTGAATTTATACGACAATTACGTTCAAGATGCTTGGTTTTTCGTTCATGGATTGAACAGAAGCAACCAACGATGGTTGCTACTGCCCAATCCATGAAGTCCCCCCCACCACGGAAAGGTAACCAAGCTTCGGGGGGGATGGGTGTTTACCCTGACGCCAACGGAGAAACTCAATACAATATTTTTATTATAACTTTCCTTAATCTTGAAAAATGAATCAATCAGAGGGAACAATAGCCCCAGTCATATGAAGATTGGCTAACCGAATGTATATAGTTGTCAGTCCTCCTCAAACTTGTATATTTTCGATCATTAGAGCATCCATCTATTCATCTCATATAAGTGTTGCTAGGACAGTTGTCTATTAGTGCAGAGATCTTTTCCTCGGTAAAGAAAGTGTAGCCGGACTCCGCCCTCATGAGTTTACTGCACGACACCAAAGGTCACCCTTTGGTAGGCTGTGCTATAGGCAGCACAGCTCCGTCAAAGATCTCACTCCATAAGTGAACTTATATAGATTCCTTTTTTAACATTTTGTCTTGTCTATAAGGAACTCATCAGTTCTTCTCCAGTGAAAGCAAAAAATCATCGAGAAATTCATTTGCTTCCTCAATATCAGGATCTTGTGGCTCTGTGTGGGGGACGGGGCTGGTGGGCTGTGTGTCTGGCTGTGTCTGGGGAGCGGGGCTGGTGGTCTCTGTGACTGGCTGTGTCTGGGGAGCGGGGCTGGTGGTCTCTGTGACTGGCTGTGTCTGGGAAGCGGGGCTGGTGGTCTCTGTGACTGGCTGTGTCTGGGAAGCGGGGCTGGTGGTCTCTGTGACTGGCTGTGTCTGGAGATCAGGGGAAGTCTTGGGTATAAATTTCAATATACTGTGAGCGATATCGTCTCTCAACCGATTCCTCTCGATCTTCTCTTGCACGGCCTTCATGATACGTTTGGGCGGCTTTCTCCATTTTCTTTGCATTTCAGTCGGTGATCCTGCGCCATCGAGCCACATGATACCAGAATAGTATCGTTCCTGTTTCCCAACGGGTCCAATCTTGGTGTCACACATGATGCCGAGTGAACCCAAATGGCGGCCGATGTTTACGTTGGAAGCCACGGGCTCGTTATGTATCTTGCAGTAACTTTCATACCGTTGCTGCAGCTCTTTCCTGCTGATAAGGTACCGCTTCATAGTAATAGTCTTTCCCTTCATTTGAACGAAGGTATTCATGAAACTAACAAAGGAAGCCTTTCCTTTGTAATCCCGTTTGTAGTAACAGAAAGCCATTGAAGATGTGGATCGGGTCAGGCGAAGTTACACAGACTAAGAAGATAGTCCTATAATCAATGGTCCTGTATCAGCACTGAACTCGAAATACGTCAGAACGACAATTTCAACCCAGGGCTGGAGGGCCAGTTGATGATATTCTCACGTCTTGCTCAACCAAGTAACCTCGGTTAGACCTTGTTTATATTTAAATATAGTAAAGCTAACATAGTGAAGTTTGATGATTCTATTTATATGTAAGGTGCAATGTAGTTTATATAAGGTTCACCTTTCAGATGGGTTCCTGATATACCAACTTACATTCAGATATATATATATATATATATATATATATATATATATATATATATATATATATATATATATATATATATATATATATATCTGAATATAGGTTGGTATATCAGGAATCCATCTGAAAGGCAAGATATGTCCAAAGTAAGATATTTATAAGGATGTAGTGAAGATGGCCTTGACCAAGATAAAGGCCACTGATGTTGAAAACGAGATGACTGTGAGGATGTAGTGAAGATAGATTTTCATTAAGATAGAGTTCAGTGCTGTGAAAGTGACTTTCTACAAGGATGTAGTGAGGATGGCCTTTGACCAAAAATTACGCTAGTGATATTGAAAATATTATGATTATGAAGAAGTAGTGAAGATGGCTTTTAACCAGATAGAGGCCAATGATATTGAAAATGAGATGACTATACCGATGTAGTGAAGAAAGTCTTTGACCAAGATAAACGTCATTGATGATGAAAACATTGACTATGAAGATGTGAAAATAACCTTAAACCACAGAGAAGCCATTGATATTCAAAATGATTGTGATGATGTAGTGAAGATGGCGTTGACCATGATAAACGCCAGTGATATTGAAAATAACATCTAAATAAGCCAAAATAAACAACTAATAATCAAATCAAATAATTAATTCAAAAGCTAGGGTAAGCAACCAGAAATGAAAAGTCTTAGAAAGTCCAACAAATGACGCCAAACGAAAAAATTAAACAAAAAAATTAGATGGAATATTTCCTATGTATGTCCATTATTGTGTTTATATATAGATATAAGATATATATATATATATATATATATATATATATATATATATATATATATATATATATATATATATATATATATATATATATATATATATATATATATATAATCCCTGGGGATATGGGAGAAACAATACTTCCCAAGTATTCCCTGCGTGTTGTAGAAGGCGACTAAAAGGGAAGGGAGTGGGGGAGCTGGAAATCCTCCCCTCTCTTTTTTCTTTTTTTCTTTTAATTTTCCAAGAGAGGGAAAAGAGAAGGGGGCCAGGTGAGGATATTCCCGCAAAGGCTTAGTCCTCTGTTCTTAACGCTACCTCGCTAACGCGGAAAATGGCGAATAGTATGAAAGAAAAAAAAGATATATATATAAAGTATGAATAAATGTGGCGGGGTGGCGACGAGAATGAATAAAAGCAGTAAGTATGAAGTATGTACATGTGTATATATGTATATGTATGTGTATGTATATGTATAGGTTGAAATGCATAGGTATGTATATGGGCGTTTCTGCACGTGTATGTGTATGTGGGAGGATTGGCCCATTCTTTCGTGTGATTCCTTTCGCTGCCTCGCTAACGCGGGATACAGCGAGAAATTATAAGTAAATAAAGTATACAAGTAATGGGAGTGTGTGTTTGTGGTAGTAGTGGGTGGGTGTGTTAAGCGTGGAAAGGAAGGCCTGTTAAAGTCCTTTTTTGTAGACTGGAGGTTTGAAAACGGGGTTTAACGGGCCTCGGTGCCTCTATATATGGTGGAATACGTGCTTGCCATTGGTTGACAATGATCTACCAATGAGAGGGCTGCATTTGGTATAGTTTGATAAGCTGTAAGGGTGAAATTCCTATGTATTGTTTGGGTTAAGTATCAGTAACTTGGTAATGTCGTCTTCGGTGGCGCGAGCGCGTTTTATGCACTAGCAGACACAAACTCCCTCCCTATTGGCTGAAGAAAAGCCATAAGCTCCGCCCACACTGCCTCACTTGATCCGGATGAAGGTTGAAAGGCAATTTTATACAATTATCTCTATGTATATATGGAAAAAAGTAAGATATAATGGTGTCATAAGATGGAGCTTGCTGTGTTGTCTATGTTTCATAAGACATACAAAGAAAAATGCACATTTCACAAAAGCACACGATGATAGGCACAGAAGGTACAACTGTTACTTTTACGTCCATCTAGACCGGTATATATAAGAATGTTCCTACGTATACATCATCTTTTCTAGCCATTCGAGAAGGTTCTTGCTGCTCCTGTCTCGGCCACGTGTTAACCACGTGGTTGATGGAGGATTAACTGCCAGATCCCACGAAGAGAGAAGAAAGAAGAGAGAAGACTGAAGAAAGAAGATAGAAGGGAGGAGAAAGAAGAAAGAAGTGGATTGTAACGTTGCCTCCCGCGTTGGTCCTTCCCGCGGGAGACCGTTACGGTGACGACGCCGGCAGGCTGTTCCCTCACCACCCTCGCTGCTCCCCACACCCCCGCGTTGCCTCCAGTCCATCTTCACATCCCTTTTTATTTTTTATACTTTATCATCCATCATCCATCTCTCGACCGTTTGGCTTGAGCAATCTCTACCCCAGCTTCCCCACCCCATTCTGGAAAACTCATTTTCCTGAGGAGTGGAGGCTGGAGTGGACCTGTTCTCACCTAACCGGGTGGAGACCCTCACACTATCTCTTACCTCTCCCCTACCTTGGACCGTCGAGCGTCCCTCACTCACGTTTTCTCGCACTAGGACACTGATGCCACCAACATGCCGCCCGACATACGTCTAAAATCCCTCAAAACTGATTGTCCCCCCACCCCCTTCCACGTTCGAACTCCTGTCCATCGTCTTTAAGACCATTGAGATCCGTCCTACTAGGGTCATTCAATTCCCTTCGAACAAATACCAGTTTAAGATTTGCTAGGGCAAAGATAGTGATTTAGATGGAATCCTATCTAAGCCTCTCCTTGATGAACTAGCTAAAAAAAACTACCAAATCGTTCAGGACCGCTGCCCCCTTCAAGCTAGATGTACTATTATTGCCTACAATGTTGATGCATCTATCTTGTCCCTCAGCCCTTCGGAGATTGTTGAAGCCATCAATGGCGAAAACAATGACGTTAATGTCATCAACGTCTATAAACCGAATAACTCCAGATCAATAAAGATACAATGTTCAAACCCGACCGAGGCCGATTACCTGCTCTCCCAGGGAGTCCTGTTCCCCATGATCTCTGTGCCTGCAAAATCCCTGAAGAAAGATGAATATCTAGACGTACAACAATGTTTCAAATGTCTGAAATACGGACATGGGACTAAGAAAGGTAAAGAACCCCACCAAACCTGTAGTCAATGCGCGGAAACTGGTCATGGTTTTCGTGATTGCAAGGCTCAGGCAGCGAAGTGTGTCAACTGTAAAGGTGAACACGTCGCTGTATCTGGGCTGTGCCCACGTAAGATGGAGCAACTCCGCGCAGTGCGTCAGGCACAAAAAACCAACTCACCTCCTTCCACAAACCCTCACCTCTACGCAACAGTTGCTGCTGCTCCTTCCCCTGCCACCCAAGCTTCTCCTTTCCCGACTACCAATTCTTCAGACCTCCTCACCCTACAAGGTAGGATGCATGCGTCTTACCTAAAAGTGTTGTTCCTGAGCAAGGAAGATAAGTCGGAATTCATCAGAATCTTTGATTTGCTGCTTGCTCATAACAACCTACCCAACGTACGAACTCCACCTGAACTCCTCAGCTCCCTCGTCAACAACCATCCCTCACCGACCCCTGTCTCGTCTTCCTCCCTGAC
Source organism: Panulirus ornatus (assembly GCF_036320965.1). Taxonomy (NCBI): domain Eukaryota; kingdom Metazoa; phylum Arthropoda; class Malacostraca; order Decapoda; family Palinuridae; genus Panulirus; species Panulirus ornatus. Next base: position 1,359,398 of record NC_092266.1, read on the forward strand.
CCCTAACGATAATGTTGCCCAGGAGACCCCCAGTAACACTTCCAACTCTCCCCCAACAACTCAACCTGTCACCCTCCCAACTTCCAATACCCCCTCCGCACCCCCTAACACAACTCCATCCACAACCCCCCCAACCCAACACCAGTAATCCTACTGTCTCTCCAAATACCGATTCCTCTCCCACCCCCACCGTCCCAACTTCCACCACCACGACAGTTCCCCCCTGAGCCTCCACCCACCATTCCCCCCTCCCCCTTCCCCATCCCTCCGTCCGGAGCCTAACCCTTCCAGAGGAGCCCCAGCACCTCATCCTGCCGACACACCAGACAACCCACCACCGGTCAACCTCGACCTTGAAATTGTCGACAATGACCCTCTCCCCTCCCCTCTCCCCTCTCCTGACCCCTCACCAGATAGATCCCGACCCAAGACTAGAAACATGATACAAGTGAAACTCTCAAACGGTGCGTCAACGGCCTTCATCGACAACTGACACAGAAGGCCAATAAACTTCCATAAGTCGTAAAATGCTAAAAATCTTACAATTTAACGTGCGCAGCTCTCACAATGGCCGTCATCTGATTGCCACTCTCCTCGAAGAGAAAAAACCCGATGTTGTGATACTTAACATCACATGTATCACCAACGGATATAAAATTAGACATTACGGGTATACATCACGACAGTCTCCAGACAGTAGACACGAGGGAGTCGCCATTCTCATACGCAACACCATCGAACACGAATACCTCGTCACCTCATGGCAATACCAACACTTTCTAGCAGTTAAGATAAACACAATACATGGCTTCATTATCTTCTGCACCGTACACCCAGGCGACCCCAGGCCGCTCACACAGGCGACCCCAGGCCACACACCTCAGGCCGCATACCCAGGCGACTCAAGGCCGCACACCCAGGCCGCACACACAGGCGACCCCAGGCCGCACACACTGGCGACCCCAGGCCGCACACACAGGTGACCCCAGGCCGCACACCTCAGGCCGCATACCCAGGCGACTCAAGGCCGCACACCCAGGCCGCACACACAGGCGACCCCAGGCCGCACACACTGGCGACCCCAGGTCGCACACACAGGCGACCCCAGGCCGCACACCCAGGCCGCATAACCAGGCGACCCCAGGCCGCACACTCAGTCCGCATACCCAGGCGACCCCAGGCCGCACACACAGGCGAACCCAGGCCGCACACCCAGGCCGCATAACCAGGCAACCCCAGGCCGCACACTCAGTCCGCATACCCAGGCGACCCCAGGCCGCACACCCAGGCCGCACACCCAGACTACACACACAGGCGAACCCAGGCCGCACACCCAGGCCGCAAACCCAGGCGACCCCAGGCCGCACATTCAGGCCGCACACACAGGCCGCACACCCAGGCCGCACACCCAGGCGACCCCAGGCCGCACACCCAGGCCGCACACACAGGCCGCACACCAAGGCTGCACACCCAGGCGACCCCAGGTCGCACATCCAAGCCGCACACACAGGCGACTCCAGGCCGCACACCCAGGTCGCATACCCAGGTGACCCCAGGCCGGACTCCCAGGCCGCACATACAGGCGACCACAGGCCGCACACCCAGGCCGTACACCCAGTGTACACATAGCAGGCAAACTACAGTATCATCTTAAGATGTGGAAATAAAACTATCAAGGCAGGAGAAGGATTTAGGTGTCATCATTAGTAGAGATGTAAAGCCAAGACAACAGTGTATTAATGTACGTAATAAGACTAACAGACAACTTGGTGTCATGTGTTAGTAGCAAGAATGAACAGGTAATATTACAGCTATAGTTAGTCACACAACACTTACATTATGACGTACAATATTGATCACTGTATTACAGTATGCATATCATTTCCTGGATACCAGGCATTAGAATCCTTCCAAATGAACACATTAAGATCATGAGAGTTTCTTTCTCTCACAGGTGGCAGGCAGGGTTAGTTATGTAAGAGGTATGTTTACTGATGTAATCTGTACCTTTACCTGGAATATCATCAACTTCTCATATCGTTACTGTAATACGTATAAACTTAGGTCAGTACAGCATATTGTCAAAGAACAACACCATTACTCATGAAAAAGTAGATCTATCTATCCTCCTCTGACCTTTAATTTCTATGAACAAATTTCATTATATATAAATAATGGAAGAGCCAATTGGAGTCAAAGTAAATGTAATGATTCATTGATCATTTCCATTCATGGTAAAGACAGGTAGGGATTTTATGACTACATAAGACAAAGAGAAACTGTTACTAAGGTTGGAGTATCTGGCAATTATTTCAGATAATCGTAAAAAAATGAAAGAATTAATAAACAATCTTTTCTTTTGTCTTGCTTTTTTCATATTTGAAATATTTCATTCATTGATTTCAATCAGATTCGGTAAAAGTTGTGATGATTCAACATTGTGTTTGTAAAACGTCCACTGTGGATCTTCCTCCGTTCCTGAAATACTAAGATAACGACCTTGTGGACGCCGACCACAACACGTCAACATCCCAGTTACAACCCCACGTGGTCACGCTGGCCTCAACCAGTCACAACCCCACGTGGTCACGCTGGCCTCAACCAGTCACAACCCCACGTGGTCACGCTGGCCTCAACCAGTCACAACCCCACGTGGTCACGCTGGCCTCAACCAGTCACAACCCCACGTGGTCACGCTGGCCTCAACCAGTCACAACCCCACGTGGTCACGCTGGCCTCAACCAGTCACAAACCCCACGTGGTCACGCTAGGCCTCAACCAAGTCACAACCCCACGTGGTCACGCTAGCCTCAACAGTCACAACCCCACGTGGTCACGCTGGCCTCAACCAGTCACAACACCCACGTGGTCACGCTGGCCTCAACCAGTCACAACCCCACGTGGTCACGCTAGCCTCAACCAGTCACAAAGCCCACGTGGTCACGCTGGCCTCTAACCAGTCACAACCCCACGTGGTCACGCTGGCCTCAACCAGTCACAAGCCCCACGTGGTCACGCTGGCCTCCAACCAGTCACAAGCCCCCAAGTGGTCACGCTGGGCTAAGCCAGTCACAAGCCCCACGTAGTCACGCTGGCCTTAACCAGTCACAACCCCAAGTGGTCACGCTGGCCTCAACCAGTCACAAGCCCCACGTGATCACGCTGGCCTTAACCAGTCACAACCCCACGTGGTCACGCTGGCCTCAACCAGTCACAAGCCCCACGTGGTCACGCTGGCCTCAACCAGTCACAAGCCCCAAGTGGTCACGCTGGGCTTAGCCAGTCACAACCCCACGTGGTCACGCTGGCCTCAACCAGTCACAAGCCCCACGTGGTCACGCTGGCCTCAACCAGTCACAAGCCCCAAGTGGTCACGCTGGGCTTAGCCAGTCACAACCCCACGTGGTCACGCTGGCCTCAACTAGTCACAAGCCCCACGTGGTCACGCTGGCCTCAACCAGTCACAAGCCCCAAGTGGTCACGCTGGCCTCAACCAGTCACAAGCCCCAAGTGGTCACGCTGGCCTCAACCAGTCACAAGCCCCACGTGATCACGCTGGCCTTAACCAGTCACAACCCCACGTGGTCACGCTGGCTTCAACCAGTCACAAGCCCTAAGTGGTCACGCTGGCCTCAACCAGTCACAAGCCTCTCGTGGTCACGCTGAACTCAACCAGTCACAAGCCCCACGTGGTCACGCTGGCTTCAACCAGTCACAAGCCCCACGTGATCACGCTGAGCTCAGACAGTCACAAGACCTACGTGGTCTCCCTGTCCTCAACAAGTCACAAGCCTCTCGTGGTCACGCTGAACTCAACCAGTCACAAGCCCCACGTGGTCACGCTGGCCTCAACCAGTCACAAGCCCCACGTGATCACGCTGAGCTCAGACAGTCACAAGCCCTACGTGGTCTCCCTGTCCTCAACAAGTCACAAGCCCCACGTGGTCACGCTGGCCTCAACCAGTCACAAGCCCCACATGGTCACGCTGGCCTCAACCAGTCACAAGCCCCACATGGTCACTCTAGCCTCAACCAGTCACAACCCCACATGGTCACGCTGAACTCAACCAGTCACAACCCCACATGGTCACGCTGGCCTCAACCAGTCACAGCCCCACATGGTCACGCTGACCTCAACTAGTCACAAGCCCCACATGGTCACGCTGGCCTCAACCAGTCACAAACCCCACGTGGTCACACTGGCCACAACCGTTCTATATCAACTGTCACCTACCACCAATTATTGTATCAGATGGGCAATGCCTGGAAGACGACAGCGATGTGCTTTCAGAGTATATTTTCACAGAAACTACATAGTAAAAATAATTTTGTAGTTAAAGCTTTAGAATAATTTAAAAAAGACAAAGTTACATGAAGCATAAAAACGGCCTTAAAAAAGGAGAGTTGCAAGTGTAGCAGGAGCAGCAGGTGTTGGTCAAGATGTTATAACCGGCAGGTCATGATGCGGCCCATCATCTACAAGTGGTACACACACCATCCCTAGACCACACTTACACTACACTTGACCCAGCCTTGTGGCACCCGCGCCAGCCAGGTACTCACTGGCAGTCAACATTATATCCTGACAACAAACTTGGACCTACAACTAAACACAACTTATAAATAATAATCCAGCTGGCTAGATTGACAACCATCATGGCGGACCGCCAGACATCTGTATATCTCAATCTTTCCTTCATTTATTCTCCAACTTTTTCATGTCATATCCCAACTCCTCTGTTCATCAACATCTTTACGTCATCTCTACACAGTAAGAGTGTATGTGGCACTCAATCTCTCTTGGTATTTCTTCACACAAATCTCTTTTCCAAGTTCACTTCCTCTCGCCATTCTCTTCTCCCCGACATTGTTTCCTCTTTTTCGAAAACCTCTTCAGATCTTCACTGTCGTCTCCACTGTCGCCTCCAGCAGCCCCTTTCAGCACATTTACATCCAAAAGTCTTTCTTTTACACGTCTTTCAATTAACATGTAATCCAGTCATGCCCACTGGCCATCTCTCCTACTCACATACATATATTTATGTATATCACATTTTACAAACCAGGTATTCCCAACACCAGTCCTTTACACACACACAACACAAGTTGTTCACCATTTCCATGCGCCTCAGTTATACCTTCCACTGCCACATTACTTACCTACGCATTTAAATCACCATCACTAATACCTGGTCTCTTACATCATAACTGCTGACACACTCACTCTCTTGTTCCCAAAATACTTGCCTCTGTTCCTGACTCTAAATCGTTACCTCGCTAAGTGCCATTTGACCTGACCTAATGGGGGAGGACAAGGGTCATCATCTTCAGTACTCACTGGACACCATTGGTTCTTAGCCTCAGCCACTACAATCTCCACTTCAATACTATCTCACTAAACTCTTAAAATCACTGATCTTTGACCCAACGCTTTCAGATAATGTCAAAAACCTAATTCATCGTCAAGATCTTCACTATAACGTTGGATGAACATACTGAATGTTGGAGATTCGAACCCATGACCTTGATCTTTGAGACTCAGGCTCGGTGATAATGCACACCATACCTGCCAGTGAATTCCAATACTTAGTCACCTAAATATTAAGACCACACATGTACATACCGAAATGTAGACAAAAATATGGTCAACGAAAGATATTTCATATATGTGGTTTTAAAACTGATAAGAGCAGGAAATAAGATTTAATCATTATCATTATCGGACGATTATAATTCTCCACAAGACATGCTAGGTACACAATATAGTTCCTACTAACCTACACGTGAAGTGACAATCCATACCATATCTAACTTCCCACTTGATAACCAGCATATTGTATCCTTCAGTAGCAGATATACTATACTTAATGATAATTATAATCATAATGATTACAATAATGAGAATAATGATGATAATAATGATATCAATAATGATAATGATGATAATGTTAATAATGATACATGATAATAATGGTGATGCTAATAATGATGATACTGATAGTAATAATGATAATGATAATAACAATAATAATGATAATAATAATAATAATAATGATAATAATAATAACAATAAAGATAATAATGATAATAATGATAATAATGATAATATCAATGATAATGATAATAATGATAATAATAATGATAATGATAATAATAATATTGATAATAACAATAATATTGATGATAATAATAGTAATAATAATGATGTAATTATAATAAATAGTACGGTACTATAATAGTAATGACAGTAAAACATTCAATACAGTTGCCTCTTCCTAATATAACAAGACAATATGGCCTAAATATACCACATACCGGTGTTACACTGAGTTAAAAGAGTTAAACTCCATGAACCATGATTTTGTCTTGATCTGTCCTTGTAACAGTATTTTGAACCTATACTCATCTTGGTGTATATTGTTTAGTTTTCGTAACCATTAAGTGAATATAAGTGAATATGTTTCCGGGACAAAAATGAATTTTCTAATTGTTGGTTTTTCATTTTCCATTGGATGGAAGCATCCCAGGGATTAGTGTATATCTTGTGTCCCAACCAACCCTGCTCTGTTGGTTCCTGCTGTCTCTGAGTTAGTCATGTTTTATGGAAAAAAGGAAAAACGTTTATCAGGAATAAGATACGAACCCAGGCCCGGAAGACTGGACTGCCACCTGAATGCAGCGCCTTAAACCACTCGGCCTTCCTGACAAGAGACAATAAATTTAGAAGTTCTATTTAGCTTACCAAACTGAACAAATCCTAGGAGCAAATGCATGTGTCCGATTGGATGGAGAGTTGAGCGAATGTTTTGACCCAGATATGGGTGTGAGGCAGGCAGGGCTGTGTGTTGTTACCGTGGTTTGTCAACATATTTATGGTTGGAATGATAAGAGAGATGAAAGCAAAACTAGAGAAAGGTGTGCAGAGATGGAGTTTGGTAATGAGGTATGTTGGCTAGTGAGAAGCCTGTTTACGGATGGTACTGTGTTATTTGCTGAGAGTGAAGAGGAGTTATAGAAGGTTGTAAGTGTGTTTTATGATGTGTGTAAACATAGGTAATTAAAGGTAAAACACGAGTGAAAGTAAGATTATGGTACAATGTTTGTAAGGAAACAGAATGTAAGTCTCATTTTATATGAGACATAATGTTTATGTGTGTGGATGTCTTGTTTATACAGAAAAAAGTTCATATCTTCCTATGAGTTTTCAGTACCATGTAATATAAAGAGGGATTTAGGGTCAATACTCTATTCTTTGATCATTCAGTTTTGAAGAGCTCAGCTCAAAAATCATTTAAGTCTAATGAAAAACTGCATTTATGATACAGTGGATTTATATGCAACATTTGCATTTCTTGCCAATGCTTAGTACAAATGAAATACCTACAGCAACACTCTGGTTGTTGATCTGATTATGTTGATGACTGTGAGGACTTTCTCATATTTCATACAAATATTTTTCAAAACAGAAATTTCATTGCCAGATACATAATTCCTGGCGGTCTGACGGATCATACATACCTGTATCCTGGGCACTAGGATTTCTAGGACACATCTATTATCGGTGTGGAATGATTACACTCTATTTATTTCGTGTATTTTTGATGGAAGTTCAAGAGGAAGGTAAATCTGTATCATACACATTCTATGGTAATCAATAATCGTGTCTCAGGTTAAGTAAATCTGTAATTCATTACTTGCAAAGCCAAGTGGTCGACCATCACAATATACCGTAAGTGTTGGTAGGGTTAACCCGGCCGAGGTCCAGGTCCAGGGGGTTAGTGTTGACAACAGCTTACACCAGATGAAGAACCTGGGAAGAGTTTATTGCTGGATTCTTGTGAGTGTGGTGATGAAGAGAGAGCCAGGGAAAACAACAACAACCAAACAATATATGTAGCAGGTCAGTACAACCTGCCGCTCCACCCACCACCCACAACCTCAAGTAATCGTCTATTGGGATTTTCTTATTATTGTTTATGACTGGCCAGGTGCTAGCCTAGCCCGGGCCCTTGTCTTATGACAACCCGTGTGGATATTGTCTACACCAGTACACAAGTAGTGGGGATGACTGGCCAGTAGCAGTGGGAGTGGAGGATGTTAACACACCAGTACACAAGTAGTGGGGATGACTGGCCAGTAGCAGTGGGAGTGGAGGATGTTAACACACCAGTACACAAGTAGTGGGGATGACTGGCCAGTAGCAGTGGGAGTGGAGGATGTTAACACACCAGTACACAAGTAGTGGGGATGACTGGCCAGTAGCAGTGGGAGTGGAGGATGTTAACACACCAGTACACAAGTAGTGGGGATGACTGGCCAGTAGCAGTGGGAGTGGAGGAGCCGGACGTACCAAGATAGGATCAGGTCTCCTGCGGTCATCACCTCCCACATGGTCGCACAATTGTGTCCAATCAGCCTTCGTGAAATGTAGCAGTGGTTCAGCAACACCAGAAACACCGGTCAACACTCACTTGTCTGTAAACACAAAAAGAGAAGAGTAAACACAGAAAATAAATACGAATAAAAGTTAAGGGAGGAAATGGTGGAATGCTTCACTAAGCTAAAGAGCTAAGCTAAGCCTTAAAAAAACGGTAAATAAGGGAACCGCTCTTTTACCAGTTCTGTAGGGAATACATAGGAACATTCTTATATATACCGCGCTAGATGGACGTTAAAGTAGCACTTGTACCTTCTGTGCCTATCATCGTGTGCTTTCGTGAAATATGCATTTTTCTTTGTATGTATCTTATGGAACATAGACAACACGGCAAGCTCTATCTTATGACACCATTATATTTTCCCTTTTTTTTCCTATAAACATAGAGATGATTGTGAAAAATAGCCTTTCAACCTTCAGCTGGATCAAGTGAGGCAGGGTGGGCGGAGCTTATGGCTTTTCTTCAGCCAATAGGGAGGGAGTTTGTGTCTGCTAGTGCATACAACGCGCTCGCGCCACCGAAGACGACATTACATAATTACTGATACTTAACCCAAACAATACATAGGAATTTCACCCTTACAACTTATCAAACTATATCAAATGCAGCCCTTTCATTGGCAGATCATTGTCAACTAATAGCAAGCACGTATTTCATTATATATATAGGCCCGTTAAACCCCTTATTCAAACCTCCAGTCTACAAAAAAGAACTTTAACAGGCCTTCCTTTCCACGCTTAACACACCCACCCACTACTACCACAAACACACACTCCCATTACTTTTATACTTTATTTACTTATAATTTCTTGCTGTATCCTGCGTTAGCGAAGTAGCGCAAGGATACACAAGAAAAAATGGCACAACCCACCCACATACACATGTACACACATACACGTCCACACACGCTCATATACATACCTATACATTTCAACCTATTCACATACATATACATATATACGCATGTACATACTTCATACTTACTGGCTTTATTCATTCTCGTCGCCACCCCGCCATACCTTATTCATACTTTATTTATATATATATATATATATATATATATATATATATATATATATATATATATATATATATATATATATATATATATATATATATATATATATATATGGAGAGAGAGAGACAGAGAGAGAGAGATCTATACACTTAAAATGGAAGAATTCCATCTCTAAGGAGACACACGTAAAACCACATATTTATCGAAAGATATATGTACAAATCTCAAGAAAATACTGTTCATTTCTCCCTATCTCTCTCTTGAAAGCCTTCGCTCTGGAAAAGATGGGGCTTTAATGGGCCTTCCTTCCTTCCTTCCTTTCTAGGCTTAAGACACCCAATTATATATATATATATATATATATATATATATATATATATATATATATATATATATATATATATATATATATATTTTCTTTTTTTTTCAAACTATTCGCCATTTCCCGCGTTAGCGAGGTAGCGTTAAGAACAGAGGACTGGGCCTTTTTTGGAATATCCTCATCTGGCCCCACTCTGTTCCTTCTTTTGGAAAATTAAAAAAAAAAACGAGAGGGGAGGATTTCCAGCCCCCCGCTCCCTCCCCTTTTAGTCGCTTTCTACGACACGCAGGGAATACGTGGGAAGTATTCTTAATCCCCTATCCCCAGGGATAATATATATATATATATATATATATATATATATATACGTGGGAAGTATTCTTTCTCCCCTATCCCCAGGGATAATGTATATATATGTATATATATATATATATATATATATATATATATATATATATATATATATATATATATATATATATATATATATATATATATATATATATATCCCTGGGGATGGGGGATTAAGAGTGCTTCCCACGTATTCCCTGCGTGTCGTAGAGGGCGACTAGAGGGGGAGGGAGTAGGGGGCTGGAAATCCTTCCCTTTTTTTTTTTTTTTTTTTTTTAAATTTTCCAAAAGAAGGAACAGAGGGGGCCAGGTGAGGATATTCCAAAAAAAGGCCCAGTCCTCTGTTCTTAACGCTACCTCGCTAACGCGGGAAATGGCGAATAGTTTAAAAGAAAGAAAAAAAAAAAAAATATATATATATATATATATATATATATATATATATATATATATATGTTTTTGACAAGAAAATAGTGAAGTTGGAGAAAAAATGTAGCTTAGACATTGAAGCTTATTGATACAGTGGTGAAATTGATGAGAACTACTATTGACGTTTGTGTGAATAAATTGTACATTTCCCTTTCCATAGCCAGAGGTTGAACCATTATGTGACATTCATTTTTTTCATTCATTTCAAGCTAAAAGTTTGTTTTCTAAATTGTTTCTTACATTTTTCATATGTATATATATGTATGTGTGTGTGTGTGTGTGTATGTGCGTATGTGTGTGTATGTGTGTGTGTGTGTATATGTATATATATATATGTATATTATCCCTGGGGATAGGGGTGAAAGAATACTTCCCACGTATTCCTCGCGTGTCGTAGAAAGCGACTAGAGGGGACGGGAGCGGGGGGCCGGAAATCCTCCCCTCCTTGTATTAACTTTCTAAAATGGGAAACAGAAGAAGGAGTCACGCGGGGAGTGCTCATCCTCCTCGAAGGCTCAGAGTGGGGTGCCTAAATGTGTGTGGATGTAACCAAGATGTGAAAAAAGGAGAGATAGGTAGTATGTTTGAGGAAAGGAACCTGGATGTTTTGGCTCTGAGTGAAACGAAGCTCAAGGGTAAAGGGGAAGAGTGGTTTGGAAATGTCTGGGGAGTGAAGTCAGGGGTTAGTGAGAGGACAAGAGCAAGGGAAGGAGTAGCAATACTCCTGAAACAGGAGTTGTGGGAGTATGTGATAGAATGTAAGAAAGTAAATTCTCGATTAATATGGGTAAAATTGAAAGTTGATGGAGAGAGGTGGGTGATTATTGGTGCATATGCACCTGGGCATGAGAAGAAAGATCATGAGAGGCAAGTGTTTTGGGAGCAGCTGAATGAGTGTGTTAGCGGTTTTGATGCACGAGACCGGGTTATAGTGATGGGTGATTTGAATGCAAAGGTGAGTAATGTGGCAGTTGAGGGAATAATTGGTATGCATGGGGTGTTCAGTGTTGTAAATGGAAATGGTGAAGAGCTTGTAGATTTATGTGCTGAAAAAGGACTGATGATTGGGAATACCTGGTTTAAAAAGCGAGATATACATAAGTATACTTATGTAAGTAGGAGAGATGGCCAGAGAGCGTTATTGGATTACGTGTTAATTGACAGGCGTGCGAAAGAGAGACTTTTGGATGTTAATGTGCTGAGAGGTGCAACTGGAGGGATGTCTGATCATTATCTTGTGGAGGCTAAGGTGAAGATTAGTATGGGTTTTCAGAAAAGAGGAGTGAATGTTGGGGTGAAGAAGGTGGTGAGAGTAAGTGAGCTTGGGAAGGAGACCTGTGTGGGGAAGTACCAGGAGAGACTGTGTACAGAATGGAAAAAGGTGAGAACAATGGAAGTAAGGGGAGTGGGGGAGGAATGGGATGTATTTAGGGAATCAGTGATGGATTGCGCAAAAGATGCTTGTGGCATGAGAAGAGTGGGAGGTGGGCTGTTTAGAAAGGGTAGTGAGTGGTGGGATGAAGAAGTAAGAGTATTAGTGAAAGAGAAGAGAGAGGCATTTGAACGATTTTTGCAGGGAAAAAATGCAATTGAGTGGGAGAAGTATAAAAGAAAGAGACAGGAGGTCAAGAGAAAGGTGCAAGAGGTGAAAAAAAGGGCAAATGAGAGTTGGGGTGAGAGACTATCAGTAAATTTTAGGGAGAATAAAAAGATGTTCTGGAAGGAGGTAAATAGGGTGCGTAAGACAAGGGAGCAAATGGGAACTTCAGTGAAGGGCGTAAATGGGGAGGTGATAACAAGTAGCGGTGATGTGAGAAGGAGATGGAATGAGTATTTTGAAGGTTTGTTGAATGTGTCTGATGACAGAGTGGCAGATATAGGGTGTTTTGGTCGAGGTGGTGTGCAAAGTGAGAGGGTTAGGGAAAATGATTTGGTAAACAGAGAAGAGGTAGTAAAAGCTTTGCGGAAGATGAAAGCCGGCAAGGCAGCAGGTTTGGATGGTATTGCAGTGGAATTTATTAAAAAAGGGGGTGACTGTATTGTTGTCTGGTTGGTAAGGTTATTTAATGTATGTATGACTCATGGTGAGGTGCCTGAGGATTGGCGGAATGCGTGCATAGTGCCATTGTACAAAGGCAAAGGGGATAAGAGTGAGTGCTCAAATTACAGAGGTATAAGTTTGTTGAGTATTCCTGGTAAATTATATGGGAGGGTATTGATTGAGAGGGTGAAGGCATGTACAGAGCATCAGATTGGGGAAGAGCAGTGCGGTTTCAGAAGTGGTAGAGGATGTGTGGATCAGGTGTTTGCTTTGAAGAATGTATGTGAGAAATACTTAGAAAAGCAAATGGATTTGTATGTAGCATTTATGGATCTGGAGAAGGCATATGATAGAGTTGATAGAGATGCTCTGTGGAAGGTATTAAGAATATATGGTGTGGGAGGCAAGTTGTTAGAAGCAGTGAAAAGTTTTTATCGAGGATGTAAGGCATGTGTACGTGTAGGAAGAGAGGAAAGTGATTGGTTCTCAGTGAATGTAGGTTTGCGGCAGGGGTGTGTGATGTCTCCATGGTTGTTTAATTTGTTTATGGATGGGGTTGTTAGGGAGGTAAATGCAAGAGTCCTGGAAAGAGGGGCAAGTATGAAGTCTGTTGGGGATGAGAGAGCTTGGGAAGTGAGTCAGTTGTTGTTCGCTGATGATACAGCGCTGGTGGCTGATTCATGTGAGAAACTGCAGAAGCTGGTGACTGAGTTTGGTAAAGTGTGTGGAAGAAGAAAGTTAAGAGTAAATGTGAATAAGAGCAAGGTTATTAGGTACAGTAGGGGTGAGGGTCAAGTCAATTGGGAGGTGAGTTTGAATGGAGAAAAACTGGAGGAAGTGAAGTGTTTTAGATATCTGGGAGTGGATCTGTCAGCGGATGGAACCATGGAAGCGGAAGTGGATCATAGGGTGGGGGAGGGGGCGAAAATTTTGGGAGCCTTAAAAAATGTGTGGAAGTCGAGAACATTATCCCGGAAAGCAAAAATGGGTATGTTTGAAGGAATAGTGGTTCCAACAATGTTGTATGGTTGCGAGGCGTGGGCTATGGATAGAGATGTGCGCAGGAGGATGGATGTGCTGGAAATGAGATGTTTGAGGACAATGTGTGGTGTGAGGTGGTTTGATCGAGTAAGTAACGTAAGGGTAAGAGAGATGTGTGGAAATAAAAAGAGCGTGGTTGGGAGAGCAGAAGAGGGTGTTTTGAAGTGGTTTGGGCACATGGAGAGAATGAGTGAGGAAAGATTGACCAAGAGGATATATGTGTCGGAGGTGGAGGGAACGAGGAGAAGGGGGAGACCAAATTGGAGGTGGAAAGATGGAGTGAAAAAGATTTTGTGTGATCGGGGCCTGAACATGCAGGAGGGTGAAAGGAGGGCAAGGAATAGAGTGAATTGGAGCGATGTGGTATACAGGGGTTGACGTGCTGTCGGTGGATTGAATCAGGGCATGTGAAGCGTCTGGGGTAAACCATGGAAAGCTGTGTAGGTATGTATATTTGCGTGTGTGGACGTGTGTATGTACATGTGTATGGGGGGGGGGGGGGTTGGGCCATTTCTTTCGTCTGTTTCCCTGCGCTACCTCGCAAACGCGGGAGACAGCGACAAAGTATAAAAAAAAAAAAAAAAAAAAAAAAAATATATATATATATATATATATATATATATATATATATATATAAATATATATATATATATATATATATATATATATATATATATATATATATATATATATATATATATATATATATATATATATATATATATATATATATATATATATATATATTGTTACGAACGTGTGTGTGTCCACATGTTCGTATATGTGTCTTGGTGTATCTCTGTGTATGGCGTGCCTTGATGTAGGGAGCAGTTGCTATCGGCTCGGATCTCACCTCCCTGACCGTGTTAATTGCCTTAGTAATTATGTTTTGAACCAGATCTTGACCAGTCCTCTAGCACCCAAACGTCAGGTCAACGGCGTCAGGTCCAACCATGGGAACAGCTGCGGTGTGTCACCCTGTGCGTTCGCTGCCATCATGGACAAAGGAACAAAGGATTTTGAATGCACGCCACATATGTAGGCCGGACTTTAGGCCTCCTTCAGCCAATCACGTCAAGATGAGGGCGTGACAATCAGTCTTTTGACCTATCAAGGGCAATTATGTCATTCTGACCTACAGTAGAATCAGGTGGCAGGTCGAGGCGTGGCGAGCTGTTCCTGCCTTGCTGGCCCTCCAGATATAAAGCTCAGACGATCGTCTGAGAGTTGATTCCTTCAGCAGTCCCGAGCCCAGCAAGGAAATTTGGGTTTCCCCTATCTCGAGCCCCGTAGCCACCGCTGCCCTAGGTTGTAAGATGTTACTGTGTTACGTCAGGTCTAGCTAAGTGTAACGATGATGTTTACTGTGTTACGTCAGGTCTAGCTAAGTGTAAAGATGATGTTTACTGTGTTACGTCAGGTCTAGCTAAGTGTAACGATGATGTTTACTGTGTTACGTCAGGTCTAGCTAAGTGTAAAGATGATGTTTACTGTGTTACGTCAGGTTAGCTAAGTGTAACGATGATGTTTACTGTGTTACGTCAGGTCTAGCTAAGTGTAAAGATGATGTTTACTGTGTTACGTCAGGTTAGCTAAGTGTAACGATGATGTTTACTGTGTCATGTCAGGTCTAACTAAATGTAATGCTATCGAACAAAGTGTCAAAGGAAAGAGATCTCCTGGTTTGAAATCTTATCAGGAATGTTAACTCATGCTCAATGTTAAACTCATGTTCAGTGTTAACGTAAATGATTCGTGCCTGATTTATGTGTTCACCTTGTACATTTGAATTCTTTTCATTATAAATTCTAACCTTGGTGTTTGTTTAATCCCTTACGTCAAGATTGTGTTATCCTGAGTTGTGCAATATTACAAATCTAACGTCCTTGCAAAGACAAGGACCAGTATAGTATTTGTGACATATAGATGTTACTGGCGACCTTGCTCGAATAAGCACTTGAGTTAGTAACAATATACACATGTACATAATTCATACTTGCTGCCTATATTCATTCCCGTCGCCACCCCGCCACACATAAAATGACAACCCCTCCCCCTGCACGTGCACGAGGTAGTGCTAGGAAAAGACAACAAAGGCCACATTCGTTCACACTCAGTCTCTAGCTGTCATATATAATGCACCAAAACCACAGCTCCCTTTCCACATCCAGGCTCCACAAAACTCTCCATGGTTCACGCCAGACACTTCACATGCTCTGGTTCAATCCACTGACAGCATGTCGACCCCGGCATACCGCATCGTTCCAATTCACTCTATTCCTTGCACGCCTTTCACCCTCCTGCATGTTCAGGCCTCGATCGCTCAAAATCTTTTTCATTTCATTAATATGTAATCTATTAATGTCTACTGACCTTTCCTACTCATGTGTATATCCCGTTTTTCAAACTAGGTATTGTCAATCACCATTCCTTTTCTAGCATACAACTTTAAAAGTTGTTAACCATGAAATGATTTATCATATAAAATACAACAATAATAATATGCAATCAACATTTTGGTGTATGTAATATAAACGATAAAACATGTAATGGCAACTCTACTCTCAAACGTTTTGAGCCACTGAGCGGAAACATCAACAAAACTACACATCACTTATGTAAAAAGAGATGAAAAATATTTCTGGTCATGCATTTTTATCATCATATGGATATCTTTGAAATTGTAAGGTTAAATACAATTTCTAAACAACTTGAAAAACATGAATTTTGACAGTGGGATGTTAATGGGTTAAAGAAGTAATTTAAGTTAATAAACTTGGAAAAGAGCTATATGTACAGGAACACCATGTGAAATTAAGTAAAACGTTACATAGGGTGAGAGTGAATGAAGTAAGGGAAGGGGAAGAGGAGTGGAAAGTATTTAGGGAAGTTGTGTTTGGGTATTACTTTTGTTTTAGCTCCTGAGAGCCTCAACCATTAACTAGACCATGCGAGTGCATTATGTGATTACTGTGTGGCTACTGGTAACTCAAGGGTGGGACATTTTGATAATTGTTTCTTTCCTTACACCATGAAGCTCTGGAGGTCTCTCTGTCCATTCATGTCTTTCCCAATAACTATGATTTGACACTTCTTTAAAGAGTTTTTTACTTCCTTCAAAATTCGTAAATACTTTTCCTTGTCTTTTTCCCTTTCGGTTAAATTATATTTCAATTAAGGCCCACCAATGATGTTAAGTGTGTCACATGCAGTAAGGAAGGCATATGAGAAAGTGTAGTGCGTAGTGGGACGAGGAAGCTAAATTGCTAGTGAAAGAGAAAAGAGAGGTGTATAGGTAGTACCCATTGGGAAGGTAAAATGACTGGCAGGCATACAAAAATGAGCAACAAGAGGCCATAAGAAAGGTATATAAGCTGAAGAAAAGGGCAGATGAGACATGGGGTAGGTAACTAACGATGAATTTTAGGGAGAGCAAGAAACATTTTTGGAAAGACGTATTTCATGTGAGAAGAACAAATAGAATTAACAGGCATGACAGTAATGGAGGCAGATGGGGAAGTGGTAACATGGATCAATATATATATATATATGGTTTCAGAAGTGGTAGAGGATGTGTGGATCAGGTGTTTGCTTTGAAGAATGTATGTGAGAAATACTTAGAAAAGCAAATGGATTTGTATGTAGCATTTATGGATCTGGAGAAGGCATATGATAGAGTTGATAGAGATGCTCTGTGGAAGGTATTAAGAATATATGGTGTGGGAGGAAAGTTGTTAGAAGCAGTGAAAAGTTTTTATCGAGGATGTAAGGCATGTGTACGTGTGGGAGGAGGGGAAGGTGGTTGGTTCTCGGTGAGTGTAGGTTTGCGGCGGGGGTGTGTGGTGTCTCCGTGGTTGTTTAATTTGTTTATGGATGGGGTTGTTAGGGAGGTGAATGCGGGAGTTTTGGAAAGAGGGGCAAGTATGAAGTCTGTTGGGGATGAGAGAGCTTGGGAAGTGAGTCAGTTGTTGTTCGCTGATGATACAGCGCTGGTGGCTGATTCATGTGAGAAACTGCAGAAGCTGGTGACTGAGTTTGGAAAAGTGTGTGGAAGAAGAAAGTTAAGAGTAAATGTGAATAAGAGCAAGGTTATTAGGTACAGTAGGGGTGAGGGTCAAGTCAATTGGGAGGTGAGTTTGAATGGAGAAAAACTGGAGGAAGTGAAGTGTTTTAGATATCTGGGAGTGGATCTGGCAGCGGATGGAACCATGGAAGCGGAAGTGGATCATAGGGTGGGGGAGGGGGCGAAAATCCTGGGGGCCTTGAAGAATGTGTGGAAGTCCAGAACATTATCTCGGAAAGCAAAAATGGGTATGTTTGAAGGAATAGTGGTTCCAACAATGTTGTATGGTTGCGAGGCGTGGGCTATGGATAGAGTTGTGCGCAGGAGGATGGATGTGCTGGAAATGAGATGTTTGAGGACAATGTGTGGTGTGAGGTGGTTTGATCGAGTGAGTAACGTAAGGGTAAGAGAGATGTGTGGAAATAAAAAGAGCGTGGTTGAGAGAGCAGAAGAGGGTGTTTTGAAGTGGTTTGGGCACATGGAGAGGATGAGTGAGGAAAGATTGACCAAGAGGATATATGTGTCGGAGGTGGAGGGAACAAGGAGAAGAGGGAGACCAAATTGGAGGTGGAAAGATGGAGTGAAAAAGATTTTGTGTGATCGGGGCCTGAACATGCAGGAGGGTGAAAGGAGGGCAAGGAATAGAGTGAATTGGAGCGATGTGGTATACCGGGGTTGACGTGCTGTCAGTGGATTGAAGCAGGGCATGTGAAGTGTCTGGGGTAAACCATGGAAAGCTGTGTAGGTATGTATATTTGCGTGTGTGGACGTATGTATATACATGTGTATGGGGGGGGGGTGGTTGGGCCATTTCTTTCGTCTGTTTCCTTGCGCTACCTCGCAAACGCGGGAGACAGCGACAAAGTATAATAAAAAAAATAATATATATATATATATATATATATATATATATATATATGTATATATATATATATATATATATATATATATATATATATATATATATATATATATATATATATATATATATATATATATATATATGGTGTGGGAGGAAAGTTGTTAGAAGCAGTGAAAAGTTTTTATCGAGGATGTAAGGCATGTGTACGTGTGGGAGGAGGGGAAGGTGGTTGGTTCTCGGTGAGTGTAGGTTTGCGGCGGGGGTGTGTGGTGTCTCCGTGGTTGTTTAATTTGTTTATGGATGGGGTTGTTAGGGAGGTGAATGCGGGAGTTTTGGAAAGAGGGGCAAGTATGAAGTCTGTTGGGGATGAGAGAGCTTGGGAAGTGAGTCAGTTGTTGTTCGCTGATGATACAGCGCTGGTGGCTGATTCATGTGAGAAACTGCAGAAGCTGGTGACTGAGTTTGGAAAAGTGTGTGGAAGAAGAAAGTTAAGAGTAAATGTGAATAAGAGCAAGGTTATTAGGTACAGTAGGGTTGAGGGTCAAGTCTATTGGGAGATGAGTTTGAATGGAGAAAAACTGGAGGAAGTGAAGTGTTTTAGATATCTGGGAGTGGATCTGGCAGCGGATGGAACCATGGAAGCGGAAGTGGATCATAGGGTGGGGGAGGGGGCGAAAATCCTGGGGGCCTTGAAGAATGTGTGGAAGTCGAGAACATTATCTCGGAAAGCAAAAATGGGTATGTTTGAAGGAATAGTGGTTCCAACAATGTTGTATGGTTGCGAGGCGTGGGCTATATATATATATATATATATATATATATATATATATATATATATATATATATATATATATATTATACAAACCTCCAACAGCTAGGATCGAACCCGGGACCCCTGTGGAACAGGCGATAGCGCTACCGCTGGGCTATGATCATAAAACAGCGGTCGCGCTCCCTAATGTTGCATTGGGGTCCCGAGTTCGATCCTGGCTGTTGGAGGTTTGTATGTTGTATGAAGATGTGCATTCATACGCGCTTTGTTAACCTCTCTCTCTCTCTCTCTCTCTCTCTCTCTCTCTCTCTCTCTCTCTCTCTCTCTCTCTCTCTCTCTCTCTCTCTCTCTCTCTCTCTCTCTCTCTCTCTCTCTCCGTATATATATATATATATATATATATATATATATATATATATATATATATATATATATATATATATATATATATATATAAACAAAATTATGGACATACATAGAAGATATTCCATCTGATTTTTTTTGTTGTTTAATTCTTTTCGTTTAGGTGTTATTTGTTGGACTTTCTAGGTCCTCTTATTTCTGGTTGCTTACCGTAGCTTTTGAATTGATTATTTGATTTGATTGTTAGTTGTTTATTTGAGCTTATTAAGATGCTATTTTCAACATCACTCGGGTTTATCATGGTCAAACGCCATCTTCACTACATCCTCACAATCATTTTGAATATCAATGGCTTTTCTGTGGTTTAAGGTTATTTTTACAACATCTTCACAGTCATCTTATTTTCATCATCGATGACGTTTATCTTGGTCAAAGACTATCTTCACTACATCCTTATACTTATCTCATTTTCAGTATCATTGGCCTCTATCTTGTTAAAAGCCATCTTCACTACATCCTCATAATCATCGTACTTTAAATATCACTGGTGTGTTGTTTGGTCAAAGGTCATCTTAATTACATCCTTTTAGAAAGTCACTTTCAATAGCACTGAACTTTATCTTAATGAAAATCTGTCTTCACTATGTCCTCACAGCCACCTCGTTTTCAATATCAGTGGCCTTTATCTTGGTCAAGGCCATCTTCACTACATCCTCATAAATATATATATATATATATATATATATATATATATATATATATATATATATATATTGGAAAGGATCACAATTTTGCGCGTGATCAAGATATTCCTATGAGTCCACGGGGAAAATGAAACACGAAAAGTTCCCAAGTGCACTTTCATGTAATCACATCATCAGGGGAGACACAAGAGAGGAATATAACAGTCAGTTGATATACATCGAAGAGACGAAGTTAGGACGCCATTTGGTAAACATGTGATTATCCATGTCACTGTCTCCCGCATTTGCGAGGTAGCGCAAGGAAACAGACGAAAGAGATGGCCCAACCCACCCCCATACACAATGTATATACATACACGTCCACACACGCAAATATACATACCTATACATCTCAATGTACACATATAGATACACACATAGACACATACATATATACCCATGCACACAATTCACACTGTCTGCCTTTATTTATTCCAATCGCCACCTCGTCACACATGGAATACCATCCCCCTCCCCCTCATGTGTGCGAGGTAGCACTAGGAAAAGACAACAAAGGCCCCATTCATTCACACTCAGTCTCTAGCTGTCATGCAATAGTGTCCGAAACCACAGCTCCCTTTCCACATCCAGGCCCCACACAACTTTCCACGGTTTACCCCAGACGCTTCACATGCCCTGATTCAATCCACCGACAGCACCTCAACCCCGGTATATATATATATATATATATATATATATATATATATATATATATATATATATATATATATATATATATATATATATATATATATATATATATATATATATATTGTGTGTGTGTGTGTGTGCCCTATACTATATTTTTGAATCTGAGGTACCCAGTTACAGGAAGCTTCACTATATTTCTGCACTTCTGGGATATGAAAGTTTACTTCGTCAATCAAAACACGAAGGAAAGCACCAACTCGGTATCTCTAGCGTTACAATATCAGAGTTTACCAGGTCAGCCCAAACCCCACAGAAGACACTACTCTCAAAATGACTGTAATTCAGAGAAGAGACGTGGAAATTCTCGTCTCCCAAGCACAGGTGGTCTTGGGTGCTGGGGGGAACGGGAAGGCCTTCCTTGTTCCGTGGCAGGAGGAAAGAGCCGTGCTGAAGGTCTCTCACAAAGCTGAGGATAACAAACTCATGCAAGAGGCCCAACACATGGCTCACCTTGAAGGAGCCGGAGGTGTCCCTAGGCTTTATGCTACCTGCGAAAACCCACCGTCCATTGTGATGAGCTACGCGGGCCGATCGACTCTCGAGGATGTCTTGAGGGGCAACAATCCACAAGGTCGCTTCGATCTCCTGCAGCTGGCACTGTTGGTTGGACACAGACTGCAGGAGATGCACGACAAAGGGATAATCCACAATGATCTGAAGAACGATAATGTGATCGTGAGCGGCGATCCTCAGGCGCCCCAAGTGAGCATCATTGATCTGGGGTTTGCCTGTGTCGAACACCAGAACCTGGGGCTCAACTCCTCTCCTGGTAAATGCCTATGGATTGCGCCAGAGGTGAGGTCTGGCCAACCCAGCACCACGGCGTCTGACGTGTACTCCTATGCCTTCCTCCTGAGTCAGATTATCAAACAAGTTTACCGGAGTCGCCGCTCACGCTTGGCCACTATTGTCAAACAGGCTAAAAAGGAGGATCCCTCTGCTCGACCCACATTGGACCTTATTATGAAAGACTTGCAATATGCCATCGACAGGAGTTTGGCAGCATGAAGGAATGTCCAGAATGTCCAGGCCGATAAACCTTTGCTGACGACATAGCCAATATATATATATATATATATATATATATATATATATATATATATATATATATATATATATATATATATATATATATATATATATATATATATATATATATATATATATATATATATATATATATATATATATATATATATATATATATATATATATATATATATACATACTACATTGCAACTTACATATAAAAAGAATCATCAAGCTTCACTATATTAACTTTACTATATTTGAATATAAACAAGGTCTAACCGAGGTTACTTGGTTGAGCAAGACGTGAGAATATCATCAACTGGCCCTCCAGCCCTGGGTTGAAATTGTCGTTCTGACGTATTTCGAGTTCAGTGCTGATACAGGACCATTGATTAAAGGACTATCTTGTTAGTCTGTGTAACTTCGCCTGACCCGATCCACGTCTTCAATGGCTTTCTGTTACTACAAACGGGATTACAAAGGAAAGGCTTCCTTTGTTAGTTTCATGAATACCTTCGTTCAAATGAAGGGAAAGACTATTACTATGAAGCGGTACCTTATCAGCAGGAAAGAGCTGCAGCAACGGTATGAAAGTTACTGCAAGATACATAACGAGCCCGTGGCTTCCAACGTAAACATCGGCCGCCATTTGGGTTCACTCGGCATCATGTGTGACACCAAGATTGGACCCGTTGGGAAACAGGAACGATACTATTCTGGTATCATGTGGCTCGATGGCGCAGGATCACCAACTGAAATGCAAAGAAAATGGAGAAAGCCGCCCAAACGTATCATGAAGGCCGTGCAAGAGAAGATCGAGAGGAATCGGTTGAGAGACGATATCGCTCACAGTATATTGAAATTTATACCCAAGACTTCCCCTGATCTCCAGACACAGCCAGTCACAGAGACCACCAGCCCCGCTTCCCAGACACAGCAAGTCACAGAGACCACCAGCCCCGCTTCCAAGACACAGCCAGTCACAGAGACCACCAGCCCCGCTCTCCAGACACAGCCAGTCACAGAGACCACCAGCCCCGCTCCCCAGACACTGCCAGACACACAAGCCATCAGCCCCGCTTTCCAGACACAGCCAGACACACAAGCCACCAGCCCCGTCCCCCACACAGAGCCACAAGATCCTGATATTGAGAATACAAATCAATTTCTCGATGATTTTTTGCTTTCACTGGAGAAGAACTGATGAGTTCCTTATAGACAGAGCAAAATGTTAAAAAAAGAATCTATATAAGTTCACTTATGGAGTGAGATCTTTGACGGAGCTGTGCTGCCTATAGCACAGTCTACCAAAGGGTGATCTTTGGTGTCGTGCAGTAACCTCATCAGGGCGGAGTCCGGCTACACTTTCTTTAGCGAGGAAAAGATCTCTGCACTAATAGATAACTGTCCTAGCAACACTTATATGAGATGTATAGATGGATGCTCTAATGATCGAGAATATACAA